>NC_058084.1:491430675-491610644 GCF_014858855.1 Bufo gargarizans | reverse complement strand
AGACAAAACGCTGGCTGCCGGGCAGGCCAGCACCTCCAAGGCATAAAAGGCTAGCTCTGGCCACGTGGACAATTTAGAGACCCAGAAGTTGAATGGGGCCGAACCATCAGTCAGTACGTGGAGGGGTGTGCACACGTACTGTTCCACCATGTTAGTGAAATGTTGCCTCCTGCTAACACGTTGCGTATCAGGTGGTGGTGCAGTTAGCTGTGGCGTGTTGACAAAAGTTTTCCACATCTCTGCCATGCTAACCCTGCCCTCAGAGGAGCTGGCCGTGACACAGCTGCCTGGGCGACCTCTTGCTCCTCCTCTGCCTTGGCCTTGGGCTTCCACTTGTTCCCCTGTGACATTTGGGAATGCTCTCAGTAGCGCGTCTACCAACGTGCGCTTGTACTCGCGCATCTTCCTATCACGCTCCAGTGCAGGAAGTAAGGTGGGCACATTGTCTTTGTAGCGTGGATCCGCGGGTGGCACCCAGTAGTCGCCCAGGTTACAATGTGGGCAACTCTGCTGTCGTTGCGCAGGCACTGCAGCATGTAGTCGCTCATGTGTGCCAG
Source organism: Bufo gargarizans (assembly GCF_014858855.1). NCBI lineage: Eukaryota > Metazoa > Chordata > Amphibia > Anura > Bufonidae > Bufo > Bufo gargarizans. Next base: position 491,610,087 of record NC_058084.1, on the reverse strand, counting down.
GCTGCCCAGGGGTAAGGCAAGCTGTCCTCTGTGGGAGGCGTATCGTCATCGTCTGCCTTTCCCCCACAGCAACGCACCAGTGATGGACCCGGAGCTGCCGTTGGGTGCCACCCCGCTGTGACCATGCTTCATCCTCATCCTCCTCCACCTCCTCCTCATCCTCGTCCTCCTCGTCCTCCAGTAGTGGGCCCTGGCTGGCCACATTTGTACCTGGCCTCTGCTGTTGCCAAAAACCTCCCTCTGAGTCACTTCGAAGAGACTGGCCTGAAAGTGCTAAAAATGACCCCTCTTCCTCCTCCTCCTCCTCCTCCTGGGCCACCTCCTCTTCCATCATCGCCCTAAGTGTTTTCTCAAGGAGACATAGAAGTGGTATTGTAACGCTGATAACGGTGACATCGCCACTGGCCGTGTTGGTGGAGTACTCGAAACAGCGCAACAGGGCACACAGGTCTCGCATGGAGGCCCAGTCATTGGTGGTGAAGTGGTGCTGTTCTGTAGTGCGACTGACCCGTGCGTGCTGCAGCTGAAACTCCACTATGGCCTGCTGCTGCTCGCACAGTCTGTCCAGCATGTGCAAGGTGGAGTTCCACCTGGTGGGCACGTCGCATATGAGGCGGTGAGCGGGAAGGCCGAAGTTACGCTGTAGCGCAGACAGGCGAGCAGCAGCAGGATGTGAACGCCGGAAGCGCGAACAGACGGCCCGCACTTTATGCAGCAGCTCTGACATGTCGGGGTAGTTGTGATGAACTTCTGCACCACCAAATCAGCACATGCGCCAAGCAAGGGATGTGCGTCAAATTGGCTAGTCCCAGAGCTGCAACGAGATTCGCCCATTATCAACACCACCAGGCCGGGCTTGAGGCTCACCGGCAGCAACCACTCGTCGGTCTGTTGTTCATACCCCGCCACAACTCCTGTGCGGTGTGGGGCCTGTCCCCCAAACATATGAGTTTCAGAATGGCCTGCTGACGTTACCCCGGGCTGTGCTGAAGTTGGTGGTGAAGGTGTGTGGCTGACTGGATGAGCAGGTGAAGAAGAGGAGGAGGAAGCCGAGAAGGAGGAGGTGGCAACAGGAGGCAAAGAATGTTGCCCTGCGATCCTTGGCGGCGGAAGGACGTGCGCCAAACAGCTCTCCGCCTGGGGCCCAGCTGCCACTACATTTACCCAGTGTGCAGTTAGGGAGATATAGCGTCCCTGGCCGTGCTTACTGGTCCACGTATCTGTGGTTAGGTGGACCTTGCTACAGATGGCGTTGCGCAGTGCACACTTGATTTTATCGGATACTTGGTTGTGCAGGGAAGGCACGGCTCTCTTGGAGAAGTAGTGCCGGCTGGGAACAACATACTGTGGGACAGCAAGCGACATGAGCTGTTTGAAGCTGTCTGTGTCCACTAGCCTAAATGACAGCATTTCATAGGCCAGTAGTTTAGAAATGCTGGCATTCAGGGCCAGGGATCGAGGGTGGCTAGGTGGGAATTTACGCTTTCTATCAAATGTTTGTGAGATGGAGAGCTGAACGCTGGCGTGTGACATGGTTGAGACGCTTGGTGACGGAGGTGGTGGTGGTGGTGTTGGTGGTACATCCCCTGTTTGCTGGGCGGCAGGTGCCAACGTTCCTCCAGAGGCGGAGGAAGAGGCCGAGGCGGCAGCAGCAGAATAGGCCGAGGCGGCAGCAGCAGAAGAGGTAGCAGGGGGAGCCTGAGTGACTTCCTTGGTTTTAAGGTGTTTACTCCACTGCAGTTCATGCTTTGCATGCAGGTGCCTGGTCATGCAGGTTGTGCTCAGGTTCAGAACGTTAATGCCTCGCTTCAGGCTCTGATGGCACAGCGTGCAAACCACTCGGGTCTTGTCGTCAGCACATTGTTTGAAGAAGTGCCATGCCAGGGAACTCCTTGAAGCTGCCTTTGGGGCGCTCGGTCCCAGATGGCGGCGGTCAGTAGCAGGCGGAGTCTCTTGGCGGCGGGTGTTCTGCTTTTGCCCACTGCTCCCTCTTTTGCTACGCTGTTGGCTCGGTCTCACCACTGCCTCTTCCTCCGAACTGTGAAAGTCAGTGGCACGACCTTCATTCCATGTGGGGTCTAGGACCTCATCGTCCCCTGCATCGTCTTCCACCCAGTCTTGATCCCTGACCTCCTGTTCAGTCTGCACACTGCAGAAAGACGCAGCAGTTGGCACCTGTGTTTCGTCATCATCAGAGACATGCTGAGGTGGTATTCCCATGTCCTCATCATCAGGAAACATAAGTGGTTGTGCGTCAGTGCATTCTATATCTTTCACCGCTGGGGAAGGGCTAGGTGGATGCCCTTGGGAAACCCTGCCAGCGGAGTCTTCAAACAGCATAAGAGACTGCTGCATAACTTGAGGCTGAGACAGTTTCCCTGGTATGCATGGGGGTGATGTGACAGACTGATGGGGTTGGTTTTCAGGCGCCATCTGTGCGCTTTCTGCAGAAGACTGGGTGGGAGATAATGTGAACGTGCTGGATCCACTGTCGGCCACCCAATTGACTAATGCCTGTACCTGCTCAGGCCTTACCATCCTTAGAACGGCATTGGGCCCCACCATATATCGCTGTAAATTCTGGCGGCTACTGGGACCTGAGGTAGTTGGTACACTAGGACGTGTGGATGTGGCAGAACGGCCACGTCCTCTCCCAGCACCAGAGGGTCCACTAACACCACCACGACCATGTCCACGTCCGCGTCCCTTACTAGATGTTTTTCTCATTGTTATGGTTCACCACAACAACAAATATATTATTTGGCCCAATGTATTGTATTCAAATTCAGCGGGATATAAATTTGAGGCCTAGTATTTAGGCGCTGGGTGACCGGTATGGATTTAGTGACAGAATTAGACTTGGAAATGCACAGAAGCGTGTGTGTGTGAAGTTATTCTGAATGACCCAATGTGCACCTTGAATATTATATACCCTTTTAGGGATAGATTTCAAATAGCTCTGATATAGCAGAAACCACTAAATTATGAAATTGCTAAATTGGGAATTGTATTTCAACCCAGAACAAAAAATGTGCTTTGACGGACACTAAATAACTTTCCCAGCCACAACAGGACAGCGGTAACGAGAGATTTAGCGGGATATGAATTTGAGGCCTAGTATTTAGGCGCTGGGTGACCGGTATGGATTTAGTGACAGAATTAGACTGGGATATGGCCAAAAAATAACCACACTATTGCTGGTTAAATGCACTTGGTGATGGGCGCAGCTTGCCCCTGATGTAGTATATGGCCAAAAAATGAACAGACTATTGCTGGTTAAATGCACTTGGTGTCACAGCTTGACCAACCACACTACTGAGGGTTAAATGCACTTGGTGACGGGCGCAGCTTGCCCCTGATGTAGTATATGGCCAAAAAATGAACAGACTATTGCTGGTTAAATGCACTTGGTGACGGGCGCAGCTTGCCCCTGATTTAGTATATGGCCAAAAAATGAACAGACTATTGCTGGTTAAATGCACTTGGTGTGATAGCTTGACCAACCACACTACTGAGGGTTAAATGCACTTGGTGACGGGCGCAGCTTGCCCCTGATGTAGTATATGGCCAAAAAATAAACAGACTATTGCTGGTTAAATGCACTTGGTGTGACAGCTTCACCCTGATGTAGGCTTTAGCCAAAAAACAAACGCACCATTGAGGGTTAAATGCACTTGGTGACAGGCGCAGCTTGCCCCTGATGTAGTATATGGCCAAAAAATAAACAGACTATTGCTGGTTAAATGCACTTGGTGTGACAGCTTCACCCTGATGTAGGCTTTAGCCAAAAAACAACCACACCATTGAGGGTTAAATGCACTTGGTCGCAGCTTGTGCTGGCGCACCACAAGACACAAAATGGCCGCCGATCACCCCAGAAAAATGTGACTGACAAACGGTCTGGGCAGCCTAAAAACAGTGAGCAATTGAGGATCAGCAGCTCAATGATCCACAGCTGCAGATCGATCAGTTAATCAAGTCCTTTGGAGGAGTTAATCTGCCTAATCTCGCCCTACTGTCGCAGCCGCAACCTCTCCCTACGCTAATCAGAGCAGAGTGACGGGCGGCGCTATGTGACTCCAGCTTAAATAGAGGCTGGGTCACATGGTGCTCTGGCCAATCACAGCCATGCCAATAGTAGGCATGGCTGTGATGGCCTCTTGGGGCAAGTAGTATGACGCTTGTTGATTGGCTGCTTTGCAGCCTTTCAAAAAGCGCCAAGAAAGCGTCACAAAAGCGCGAAGAAAGCGACGAACACCGAACCCGAACCCGGACTTTTACGAAAATGTCCGGGTTCGGGTCCGTGTCACGGACACCCCAAAATTCGGTACGAACCCGAACTATACAGTTCGAGTTCGCTCATCCCTATTCATGACGCTTTCCATGAAACTTAAGTTTTTTGGTCCGTGGATCTGAGGTTTTCACACTGTACAGCATCTGTGGTACACGGCCCTGTCAAGACACAGAATTGTATCTGGTCTTTAAAAATCATATTCATAAAAAGTATGTGAGCACTTTTAAAAATCTCCCAGATAACTTAAAATTAAGCAACACAAATGGCTTACAGAGATTTTAACAACATATGAAGATATTTTCCTCCACAACATACAGTGAAGTCCTGTCTACATTCTCATAGTTTTGGAACTTGATGCTCTAGCTGGAGTTTACTTTTAAAAATCATATTTATAAAAAGTATGTGAGGGCTTTTTAAGCATGAAGCAGATGATTTAAAAAAGAGCAAGACAGGCGAGACCATAATACGCTGCCCCAGATCTACTAATGCACCTACACTAAAAACATGCTAGAAAAGGGGAGTCACTCAATGGGATAGGTGTATTCACAGGAAATTGGGTGGGTTGAACATGCACCATTTTGCAGCAAAACTATGCCACAATTATTGCATCAAACTTAAGCCAACCAATAGTTGGTATAGAGTCAGAGAAAAGTATCTATCCACGCAACCCTCTTTTATAATTCTCAGTGTAAAAAGTAAGATGCTGAGGAAAAAATTCTAACCATTCATATACCAAATATTTTTAAGTCTGTCAATTTTCTCCCCGTAGCTCAAACTCTCGACTTTTGCCATAATCTTTGGCTAGGTGTGAGCAGTGTTTTCCTTTCAGAATGGTATGCAGCCTATTTTCTCATGGCAAAGGTAGAAATTTTTACACCTTTCTATTGGTCAATGCTCCATTATTCTCATATGTCAGATAGCAACCTCAGCTTTCTTATGCTGCTAAACACAGTGTATCATTTGATGTTCTTATTCTTGAAATTGTAAGTTTAGATTTAAGTGGACGAATGGTTCAGCAGCATTTTTCAGTTCCATGGACAGCTTAAAAGTGAGCGACCCAGGTGGGACTTGAACCCACAATCCCCAGCTCCGGAGGCTGATGCCTTATCCATTAGGCCACTGGGCCTACATGATATGGGACAGACAGAAAATTCTTAATGCTGACTATGTAAGTTGTGTGTTTTTAACTCATGTATGCAAATTGAAGGTAAAGTTTCTTGTTTTGTCATTTATATTTTTCAGTGAAAAAAAAAATGAAGACACTCGGGACATTTTTTACTATTCATACGTTAAAGTCTGACAGTCTTCACACCGGAGCTTAAGCTCTTAGCTTAACCTTTAGCTACATGAGAGTGGCGTGTTCCTTTTGGAATGATGCACAGCCTTGCCTATACCCTCCTACTTTTCAGAAGGAATTGAATTTTTAGAGAAATCTTCACAAAGGACATGCTGGGACTCAGGAGATTTGCTTATATTCGACTTGGATCAAAATCTCTTGTCAATGAAAAGGAATTTCTGGAATGAAGATCATAACAATTGCGCAAAGACTTTTAACCATCCAGTAGACACCTTTAAAGTTCAGAAAAACTGGTGGGATTGGAACCCACAAGCCACAGCCCAAGGTCTTACCCACTAAGGCATCACAAACAAGGTTTCCAAAATGAGACACCACATTCATATTCTTGTCAATCCAAGGCAATTGTGTATGCAAGGGCTTTTCAAAAATCATGCAGATAGTTTATAAATGAGTTACAAAGGGTTGACTAGAACACGCCGTCTCGTGCTCAAATGATTGAAACCTTCTCCATTAGGCCTAACTCAGATTTATATGTCAGGTCTGTGGAAATACAGTTCATGTTTTATTCATGACGCTTTCCATGAAACTTAAGTTTTTTGGTCCGTGGATCTGAGGTTTTCACACTGTACAGCATCTGTGGTACACGGCCCTGTCAAGACACAGAATTGTATCTGGTCTTTAAAAATCATATTCATAAAAAGTATGTGAGCACTTTTAAAAATCTCCCAGATAACTTAAAATTAAGCAACACAAATGGCTTACAGAGATTTTAACAACATATGAAGATATTTTACTCCACAACATACAGTAAAGTCCTGTCTACATTCTCATAGTTTTGTAACTTGATGCTCTAGCTGGAGTTTACTTTTAAAAATCATATTTATAAAAAGTATGTGAGGGCTTTTTAAGCATGAAGCAGATGATTTAAAAAAGAGCAAGACAGGCGAGACCATAATACGCTGGCCCAGATCTACTAATGTACCTACACTAAAAACATGCTAGAAAAGGGGAGTCACTCAATGGGATAGGTGTCTTTACAGAAAATTGGGTGGGTTGAACATGCACCATTTTGCAGCAAAACGATGCCACAATTATTGCATCAAACTTAAGCCAACCAATAGTTGGTATAGAGTCAGAGAAAAGTATCTATCCACGCAACCCTCTTTTATAATTCTTAGTGTAAAAAGTAAGATGCTGAGGAAAAAATTCTAACCATTCATATACCAAATATTTTTAAGTCTGTCAATTTTCTCCCCGTAGCTCAAACTCTCGACTTTTGCCATAATCTTTGGCTAGGTGTGAGCAGTGTTTTCCTTTCAGAATCGTATGCAGCCTATTTTCTCATGGAAAAGGTAGAAATTTTTACACCTTTCCATTGGTCAATTCTCCATTATTCTCATATGTCAGATAACAACCTCACTTGACAAACATTCTATGGATACATATGAAGAGCTTTCTTCTGCTGGTAAACACAGTGTATCATTTGATGTTCTTATTCTTGAAATTGTAAGTTTAGATTTAAGTGGACGAATGGTTCAGCAGCAATTTTTGTGGACGAATGGTTCAGCAGCATTTTTCAGTTCCATGGACAGCTTAAAAGTGAGCGACCCAGGTGGGACTTGAACCCACAATCCCCAGCTCCGGAGGCTGATGCCTTATCCATTAGGCCACTGGGCCTACATGATATGGGACAGACAGAAAATTCTTAATGCTGACTATGTAAGTTGTGTGTTTTTAACTCATGTATGCAAATTGAAGGTAAAGTTTCTTGATTTGTCATTTATGTTTTTCAGTGAAAAAAAATAATGAAGACACTCGGGACATTTTTTACTATTCATACGTTAAAGTCTGACAGTCTTCACACCGGAGCTTAAGCTCTTAGCTTAACCTTTAGCTACATGAGAGTGGCGTGTTCCTTTTGGAATGATGCACAGCCTTGCCTACTTTTCAGAAGGAATTGAATTTTTAGAGAAATCTTCACAAAGGACATGCTGGGACTCAGGAGATTTGCTTATATTCGACTTGGATCAAAATCTCTTGTCAATGAAAAGGAATTTCTGGAATGAAGATCATAACAATTGCGCAAAGACTTTTAACCATCCAGTAGACACCTTTAAAGTTCAGAAAAACTGGTGGGATTGGAACCCACAAGCCACAGCCCAAGGTCTTACCCACTAAGGCATCACAAACAAGGTTTCCAAAATGAGACACCACATTCATATTCTTGTCAGTCCAAGGCAATTGTGTATGCAAGGGCTTTTCAAAAATCATGCAGATAGTTTATAAATGAGTTACAAAGGGTTGACTAGAACACGCCGTCTCGTGCTCAAATGATTGAAACCTTCTCCATTAGGCCTAACTCAGATTTATATGTCAGGTCTGTGGAAATACAGTTCATGTTTTATTCATGACGCTTTCCATGAAACTTAAGTTTTTTGGTCCGTGGATCTGAGGTTTTCACACTGTACAGCATCTGTGGTACACGGCCCTGTCAAGACACAGAATTGTATCTGGTCTTTAAAAATCATATTCATAAAAAGTATGTGAGCACTTTTAAAAATCTCCCAGATAACTTAAAATTAAGCAACACAAATGGCTTACAGAGATTTTAACAACATATGAAGATATTTTACTCCACAACATACAGTAAAGTCCTGTCTACATTCTCATAGTTTTGGAACTTGATGCTCTAGCTGGAGTTTACTTTTAAAAATCATATTTATAAATAGTATGTGAGGGCTTTTTAAGCATGAAGCAGATGATTTAAAAAAGAGCAAGACAGGCGAGACCATAATACGCTGGCCCAGATCTACTAATGTACCTACACTAAAAACATGCTAGAAAAGGGGAGTCACTCAATGGGATAGGTGTCTTTACAGAAAATTGGGTGGGTTGAACATGCACCATTTTGCAGCAAAACGATGCCACAATTATTGCATCAAACTTAAGCCAACCAATAGTTGGTATAGAGTCAGAGAAAAGTATCTATCCACGCAACCCTCTTTTATAATTCTTAGTGTAAAAAGTAAGATGCTGAGGAAAAAATTCTAACCATTCATATACCAAATATTTTTAAGTCTGTCAATTTTCTCCCCGTAGCTCAAACTCTCGACTTTTGCCATAATCTTTGGCTAGGTGTGAGCAGTGTTTTCCTTTCAGAATCGTATGCAGCCTATTTTCTCATGGCAAAGGTAGAAATTTTTACACCTTTCCATTGGTCAATTCTCCATTATTCTCATATGTCAGATAGCAACCTCACTTGACAAACATTCTATGGATACATATGAAGAGCTTTCTTCTGCTGGTAAACACAGTGTATCATTTGATGTTCTTATTCTTGAAATTGTAAGTTTAGATTTAAGTGGACGAATGGTTCAGCAGCAATTTTTGTGGACGAATGGTTCAGCAGCATTTTTCAGTTCCATGGACAGCTTAAAAGTGAGCGACCCAGGTGGGACTTGAACCCACAATCCCCAGCTCCGGAGGCTGATGCCTTATCCATTAGGCCACTGGGCCTACATGATATGGGACAGACAGAAAATTCTTAATGCTGACTATGTAAGTTGTGTGTTTTTAACTCATGTATGCAAATTGAAGGTAAAGTTTCTTGATTTGTCATTTATGTTTTTCAGTGAAAAAAAATAATGAAGACACTCGGGACATTTTTTACTATTCATACGTTAAAGTCTGACAGTCTTCACACCGGAGCTTAAGCTCTTAGCTTAACCTTTAGCTACATGAGAGTGGCGTGTTCCTTTTGGAATGATGCACAGCCTTGCCTACCTCTACTTTTCAGAAGGAATTGAATTTTTAGAGAAATCTTCACAAAGGACATGCTGGGACTCAGGAGATTTGCTTATATTCGACTTGGATCAAAATCTCTTGTCAATGAAAAGGAATTTCTGGAATGAAGATCATAACAATTGCGCAAAGACTTTTAACCATCCAGTAGACACCTTTAAAGTTCAGAAAAACTGGTGGGATTGGAACCCACAAGCCACAGCCCAAGGTCTTACCCACTAAGGCATCACAAACAAGGTTTCCAAAATGAGACACCACATTCATATTCTTGTCAGTCCAAGGCAATTGTGTATGCAAGGGCTTTTCAAAAATCATGCAGATAGTTTATAAATGAGTTACAAAGGGTTGACTAGAACACGCCGTCTCGTGCTCAAATGATTGAAACCTTCTCCATTAGGCCTAACTCAGATTTATATGTCAGGTCTGTGGAAATACAGTTCATGTTTTATTCATGACGCTTTCCATGAAACTTAAGTTTTTTGGTCCGTGGATCTGAGGTTTTCACACTGTACAGCATCTGTGGTACACGGCCCTGTCAAGACACAGAATTGTATCTGGTCTTTAAAAATCATATTCATAAAAAGTATGTGAGCACTTTTAAAAATCTCCCAGATAACTTAAAATTAAGCAACACAAATGGCTTACAGAGATTTTAACAACATATGAAGATATTTTCCTCCACAACATACAGTAAAGTCCTGTCTACATTCTCATAGTTTTGTAACTTGATGCTCTAGCTGGAGTTTACTTTTAAAAATCATATTTATAAAAAGTATGTGAGGGCTTTTTAAGCATGAAGCAGATGATTTAAAAAAGAGCAAGACAGGCGAGACCATAATACGCTGGCCCAGATCTACTAATGTACCTACACTAAAAACATGCTAGAAAAGGGGAGTCACTCAATGGGATAGGTGTCTTTACAGAAAATTGGGTGGGTTGAACATGCACCATTTTGCAGCAAAACGATGCCACAATTATTGCATCAAACTTAAGCCAACCAATAGTTGGTATAGAGTCAGAGAAAAGTATCTATCCACGCAACCCTCTTTTATAATTCTTAGTGTAAAAAGTAAGATGCTGAGGAAAAAATTCTAACCATTCATATACCAAATATTTTTAAGTCTGTCAATTTTCTCCCCGTAGCTCAAACTCTCGACTTTTGCCATAATCTTTGGCTAGGTGTGAGCAGTGTTTTCCTTTCAGAATCGTATGCAGCCTATTTTCTCATGGCAAAGGTAGAAATTTTTACACCTTTCCATTGGTCAATTCTCCATTATTCTCATATGTCAGATAGCAACCTCACTTGACAAACATTCTATGGATACATATGAAGAGCTTTCTTCTGCTGGTAAACACAGTGTATCATTTGATGTTCTTATTCTTGAAATTGTAAGTTTAGATTTAAGTGGACGAATGGTTCAGCAGCAATTTTTGTGGACGAATGGTTCAGCAGCATTTTTCAGTTCCATGGACAGCTTAAAAGTGAGCGACCCAGGTGGGACTTGAACCCTCAATCCCCAGCTCCGGAGGCTGATGCCTTATCCATTAGGCCACAGGGCCTACATGATATGGGACAGACAGAAAATTCTTAATGCTGACTATGTAAGTTGTGTGTTTTTAACTCATGTATGCAAATTGAAGGTAAAGTTTCTTGTTTTGTCATTTATATTTTTCAGTGAAAAAAAATAATGAAGACACTCGGGACATTTTTTACTATTCATACGTTAAAGTCTGACAGTCTTCACACCGGAGCTTAAGCTCTTAGCTTAACCTTTAGCTACATGAGAGTGGCGTGTTCCTTTTGGAATGATGCACAGCCTTGCCTATACCCTCCTACTTTTCAGAAGGAATTGAATTTTTAGAGAAATCTTCACAAAGGACATGCTGGGACTCAGGAGATTTGCTTATATTCGACTTGGATCAAAATCTCTTGTCAATGAAAAGGAATTTCTGGAATGAAGATCATAACAATTGCGCAAAGACTTTTAACCATCCAGTAGACACCTTTAAAGTTCAGAAAAACTGGTGGGATTGGAACCCACAAGCCACAGCCCAAGGTCTTACCCACTAAGGCATCACAAACAAGGTTTCCAAAATGAGACACCACATTCATATTCTTGTCAGTCCAAGGCAATTGTGTATGCAAGGGCTTTTCAAAAATCATGCAGATAGTTTATAAATGAGTTACAAAGGGTTGACTAGAACACGCCGTCTCGTGCTCAAATGATTGAAACCTTCTCCATTAGGCCTAACTCAGATTTATATGTCAGGTCTGTGGAAATACAGTTCATGTTTTATTCATGACGCTTTCCATGAAACTTAAGTTTTTTGGTCCGTGGATCTGAGGTTTTCACACTGTACAGCATCTGTGGTACACGGCCCTGTCAAGACACAGAATTGTATCTGGTCTTTAAAAATCATATTCATAAAAAGTATGTGAGCACTTTTAAAAATCTCCCAGATAACTTAAAATTAAGCAACACAAATGGCTTACAGAGATTTTAACAACATATGAAGATATTTTCCTCCACAACATACAGTAAAGTCCTGTCTACATTCTCATAGTTTTGTAACTTGATGCTCTAGCTGGAGTTTACTTTTAAAAATCATATTTATAAAAAGTATGTGAGGGCTTTTTAAGCATGAAGCAGATGATTTAAAAAAGAGCAAGACAGGCGAGACCATAATACGCTGGCCCAGATCTACTAATGTACCTACACTAAAAACATGCTAGAAAAGGGGAGTCACTCAATGGGATAGGTGTCTTTACAGAAAATTGGGTGGGTTGAACATGCACCATTTTGCAGCAAAACGATGCCACAATTATTGCATCAAACTTAAGCCAACCAATAGTTGGTATAGAGTCAGAGAAAAGTATCTATCCACGCAACCCTCTTTTATAATTCTTAGTGTAAAAAGTAAGATGCTGAGGAAAAAATTCTAACCATTCATATACCAAATATTTTTAAGTCTGTCAATTTTCTCCCCGTAGCTCAAACTCTCGACTTTTGCCATAATCTTTGGCTAGGTGTGAGCAGTGTTTTCCTTTCAGAATCGTATGCAGCCTATTTTCTCATGGCAAAGGTAGAAATTTTTACACCTTTCCATTGGTCAATTCTCCATTATTCTCATATGTCAGATAGCAACCTCACTTGACAAACATTCTATGGATACATATGAAGAGCTTTCTTCTGCTGGTAAACACAGTGTATCATTTGATGTTCTTATTCTTGAAATTGTAAGTTTAGATTTAAGTGGACGAATGGTTCAGCAGCAATTTTTGTGGACGAATGGTTCAGCAGCATTTTTCAGTTCCATGGACAGCTTAAAAGTGAGCGACCCAGGTGGGACTTGAACCCTCAATCCCCAGCTCCGGAGGCTGATGCCTTATCCATTAGGCCACAGGGCCTACATGATATGGGACAGACAGAAAATTCTTAATGCTGACTATGTAAGTTGTGTGTTTTTAACTCATGTATGCAAATTGAAGGTAAAGTTTCTTGTTTTGTCATTTATATTTTTCAGTGAAAAAAAATAATGAAGACACTCGGGACATTTTTTACTATTCATACGTTAAAGTCTGACAGTCTTCACACCGGAGCTTAAGCTCTTAGCTTAACCTTTAGCTACATGAGAGTGGCGTGTTCCTTTTGGAATGATGCACAGCCTTGCCTATACCCTCCTACTTTTCAGAAGGAATTGAATTTTTAGAGAAATCTTCACAAAGGACATGCTGGGACTCAGGAGATTTGCTTATATTCGACTTGGATCAAAATCTCTTGTCAATGAAAAGGAATTTCTGGAATGAAGATCATAACAATTGCGCAAAGACTTTTAACCATCCAGTAGACACCTTTAAAGTTCAGAAAAACTGGTGGGATTGGAACCCACAAGCCACAGCCCAAGGTCTTACCCACTAAGGCATCACAAACAAGGTTTCCAAAATGAGACACCACATTCATATTCTTGTCAGTCCAAGGCAATTGTGTATGCAAGGGCTTTTCAAAAATCATGCAGATAGTTTATAAATGAGTTACAAAGGGTTGACTAGAACACGCCGTCTCGTGCTCAAATGATTGAAACCTTCTCCATTAGGCCTAACTCAGATTTATATGTCAGGTCTGTGGAAATACAGTTCATGTTTTATTCATGACGCTTTCCATGAAACTTAAGTTTTTTGTTCCGTGGATCTGAGGTTTTCACACTGTACAGCATCTGTGGTACATGGCCCTGTCAAGACACAGAATTGTATCTGGTCTTTAAAAATCATATTCATAAAAAGTATGTGAGCACTTTTAAAAATCTCCCAGATAACTTAAAATTAAGCAACACAAATGGCTTACAGAGATTTTAACAACATATGAAGATATTTTACTCCACAACATACAGTAAAGTCCTGTCTACATTCTCATAGTTTTGGAACTTGATGCTCTAGCTGGAGTTTACTTTTAAAAATCATATTTATAAAAAGTATGTGAGGGCTTTTTAAGCATAAAGCAGATGATTTAAAAAAGAGCAAGACAGGCGAGACCATAATACGCTGCCCCAGATCTACTAATGTACCTACACTAAAAACATGCTAGAAAAGGGGAGTCACTCAATGGGATAGGTGTCTTTACAGAAAATTGGGTGGGTTGAACATGCACCATTTTGCAGCAAAACGATGCCACAATTATTGCATCAAACTTAAGCCAACCAATAGTTGGTATAGAGTCAGAGAAAAGTATCTATCCACGCAACCCTCTTTTATAATTCTTAGTGTAAAAAGTAAGATGCTGAGGAAAAAATTCTAACCATTCATATACCAAATATTTTTAAGTCTGTCAATTTTCTCCCCGTAGCTCAAACTCTCGACTTTTGCCATAATCTTTGGCTAGGTGTGAGCAGTGTTTTCCTTTCAGAATCGTATGCAGCCTATTTTCTCATGGCAAAGGTAGAAATTTTTACACCTTTCCATTGGTCAATCCTCCATTATTCTCATATGTCTGATATCAACCTCACTTGACAAACATTCTATGGATACATATGAAGAGCTTTCTTCTGCTGGTAAACACAGTGTATCATTTGATGTTCTTATTCTTAAAATTGTAAGTTTAGATTTAAGTGGACGAATGGTTCAGCAGCAATTTTTCTGGACAAATGGTTCAGCAGCATTTTTCAGTTCCATGGACAGCTTAAGAGTGAGCGACCCAGGCGACCCGTAGCTCAAACTCTCGACTTTTGCCATAATCTTTGGCTAGGTGTGAGCAGTGTTTTCCCTTCAGAATCGTATGCAGCCTATTTTCTCATGGCATAGGTAGAAATTTTTACACCTTTCCATTGGTCAATCCTCCATTATTCTCATATGTCTGATATCAACCTCACTTGACAAACATTCTATGGATACATATGAAGAGCTTTCTTCTGCTGGTAAACACAGTGTATCATTTGATGTTCTTATTCTTGAAATTGTAAGTTTAGATTTAAGTGGACGAATGGTTCAGCAGTAGAGTTGAGCGAACACCTGGATGTTCGGGTTCGAGAAGTTCGGCCGAACATTCCGGAAATGTTCGGGTTCGGGATCCGAATCCGATCCGAACTTCGTCCCGAACCCGAACCCCATTGAAGTCAATAGGGACCCGAACTTTTCGGCACTAAAAAGGCTGTAAAACAGCCCAAGAAATAGCTAGAGGGCTGCAAAAGGCAGCAACATGTAGGTAAATCCCCTGCAAACAAATGTGGATAGGGAAATGAATAAAAATAAAAATTAAATAAATAAAAATTAACCAAAATCAATTGGAGAGAGGTCCCATAGCAGAGAATCTGGCTTCACGTCACCCACCACTGTAAGAGTCCATTTTCATAAATTTAGGCCCAGCACCCAGGCAGAGGAGAGAGGTCCCGTAACAGAGAATCTGGCTTCATGTCAGCAGAGAATTAGTCTGCATGTCTTAGCAGAGAATGAGGCTTCACGTCAGCCACCACTGCAACAGTCCATTGGCATATATTTAGGCCCAGCACCCAG
This sequence comes from Bufo gargarizans, assembly GCF_014858855.1. Taxonomy (NCBI): domain Eukaryota; kingdom Metazoa; phylum Chordata; class Amphibia; order Anura; family Bufonidae; genus Bufo; species Bufo gargarizans. Next base: position 491,594,691 of record NC_058084.1, on the reverse strand, counting down.
GCAGAGGAGGGAGGTCCCGTAACAGAGAATCTGTCTTCATGTCAGCAGAGAATCAGTCTGCATGTCATAGCAGAGAATGAGGCTTCACGTCAGCCACCACTGCAACAGTCCATTGGCATATATTTAGGCCCAGCACCCAGGCAGAGGAGGGAGGTCCCGTAACAGAGAATCTGGCTTCATGTCAGCAGAGAATCAGTCTGCATGTCATAGCAGAGAATCAGGCTTCACGTCACCCAACATTGGAACAGTCCATTGGCATATATTTAGGCCCAGCACCCAGGCAGAGGAGGGAGGTCCCGTAACAGAGAATCTGGCTTCATGTCAGCAGAGAATCAGTCTGCATGTCATAGCAGAGAATGAGGCTTCACGTCAGCCACCACTGCAACAGTCCATTGGCATATATTTAGGCCCAGCACACAGGCAGAGGAGAGAGGTCCCGTAACAGAGAATCTGTCTTCATGTCAGCAGAGAATTAGTCTGCATGTCATAGCAGAGAATGAGGCTTCACGTCAGCCACCACTGCAACAGTCCATTGGCATATATTTAGGCCCAGCACACAGGCAGAGGAGAGAGGTCCCGTAACAGACAATCTGGCTTCATGTCAGCAGAGAATCATTCTGCATGTCATAGCAGAGAATCAGGCTTCACGTCACCCAACATTGGAACAGTCCATTGGCATATATTTAGGCCCCGGCACCCAGACACAGGAGAGGTTCATTCAACTTTGGGTAGCCTCGCAATATAATGGTAAAATGAAAATAAAAATAGGATTGAATGAGGAAGTGCCCTGGAGTCCAATAATATATGGTTAAGGGGAGGTAGTTAATGTCTAATCTGGACAAGGGACGGACAGATCCTGTGGGATCCATGCCTGGTTCATTTTTATGAACGTCAGCTTGTCCACATTGGCTGTAGACAGGCGGCTGCGTTTGTCTGTAATGACGCCCCCTGCCGTGCTGAATACACGTTCAGACAAAACGCTGGCCGCCGGGCAGGCCAGCACCTCCAAGGCATAAAAGGCTAGCTCTGGCCACGTGGACAATTTAGAGACCCAGAAGTTGAATGGGGCCGAACCATCAGTCAGTACATGGAGGGGTGAGCACACGTACTGTTCCACCATGTTAGTGAAATGTTGCCTCCTGCTAACACGTTGCGTATCAGGTGGTGGTGCAGTTAGCTGTGGCGTGTTGACAAAAGTTTTCCACATCTCTGCCATGCTAACCCTGCCCTCAAAGGAGCTGGCATTGACACAGCTGCCTTGGCGACCTCTTGCTCCTCCTCTGCCTTGGCCTTGGGCTTCCACTTGTTCCCCTGTGACATTTGGGAATGCTCTCAGTAGCGCGTCTACCAACGTGCGCTTGTACTCGCGCATCTTCCTATCACGCTCCAGTGCAGGAAGTAAGGTGGGCACATTGTCTTTGTAGCGTGGATCCAGCAGGGTGGCAACCCAGTAGTCCGCACAGGTTAAAATGTGGGCAACTCTGCTGTCGTTGCGCAGGCACTGCAGCATGTAGTCGCTCATGTGTGCCAGGCTGCCCAGGGGTAAGGACAAGCTGTCCTCTGTGGGAGGCGTATCGTCATCGTCCTGCCTTTCCCCCCAGCCACGCACCAGTGATGGACCCGAGCTGCGTTGGGTGCCACCCCGCTGTGACCATGCTTCATCCTCATCCTCCTCCACCTCCTCCTCATCCTCGTCCTCCTCGTCCTCCAGTAGTGGGCCCTGTCTGGCCACATTTGTACCTGGCCTCTGCTGTTGCCAAAAACCTCCCTCTGAGTCACTTCGAAGAGACTGGCCTGAAAGTGCTAAAAATTACCCCTCTTCCTCCTCCTCCTCCTCCTCCTCCTCCTGGGCCACCTCCTCTTGCATCATCGCCCTAAGTGTTTTCTCAAGGAGACATAGAAGTGGTATTGTAACGCTGATAACGGCGTCATCGCCACTGGCCATGTTGGTGGAGTACTCGAAACAGCGTAACAGGGCACACAGGTCTCGCATGGAGGCCCAGTCATTGGTGGTGAAGTGGTGCTGTTCTGTAGTGCGACTGACCCGTGCGTGCTGCAGCTGAAACTCCACTATGGCCTGCTGCTGCTCGCACAGTCTGTCCAGCATGTGCAAGGTGGAGTTCCACCTGGTGGGCACGTCGCATATGAGGCGGTGAGCGGGAAGGCCGAAGTTACGCTGTAGCGCAGACAGGCGAGCAGCAGCAGGATGTGAACGCCGGAAGCGCGAACAGACGGCCCGCACTTTATGCAGCAGCTCTGACATGTCGGGGTAGTTGTGAATGAACTTCTGCACCACCAAATTCAGCACATGCGCCAAGCAAGGGATGTGCGTCAAATTGGCTAGTCCCAGAGCTGCAACGAGATTTCGCCCATTATCGCACACCACCAGGCCGGGCTTGAGGCTCACCGGCAGCAACCACTCGTCGGTCTGTTGTTCTATACCCCGCCACAACTCCTGTGCGGTGTGGGGCCTGTCCCCCAAACATATGAGTTTCAGAATGGCCTGCTGACGTTTACCCCGGGCTGTGCTGAAGTTGGTGGTGAAGGTGTGTGGCTGACTGGATGAGCAGGTGGAAGAAGAGGAGGAGGAAGCCGAGAAGGAGGAGGTGGCAACAGGAGGCAAAGAATGTTGCCCTGCGATCCTTGGCGGCGGAAGGACGTGCGCCAAACAGCTCTCCGCCTGGGGCCCAGCTGCCACTACATTTACCCAGTGTGCAGTTAGGGAGATATAGCGTCCCTGGCCGTGCTTACTGGTCCACGTATCTGTGGTTAGGTTGACCTTGCCACAGATGGCGTTGCGCAGTGCACACTTGATTTTATCGGATACTTGGTTGTGCAGGGAAGGCACGGCTCTCTTGGAGAAGTAGTGGCGGCTGGGAACAACATACTGTGGGACAGCAAGCGACATGAGCTGTTTGAAGCTGTCTGTGTCCACCAGCCTAAATGACAGCATTTCATAGGCCAGTAGTTTAGAAATGCTGGCATTCAGGGCCAGGGATCGAGGGTGGCTAGGTGGGAATTTACGCTTTCTCTCAAATGTTTGTGAGATGGAGAGCTGAACGCTGCCGTGTGACATGGTTGAGACGCTTGGTGACGGAGGTGGTGGTGGTGGTGTTGGTGGTACATCCCCTGTTTGCTGGGCGGCAGGTGCCAACGTTCCTCCAGAGGCGGAGGAAGAGGCCGAGGCGGCAGCAGCAGAAGAGGCCGAGGCGGCAGCAGCAGAAGAGGTAGCAGGGGGAGCCTGAGTGACTTCCTTGGTTTTAAGGTGTTTACTCCACTGCAGTTCATGCTTTGCATGCAGGTGCCTGGTCATGCAGGTTGTGCTCAGGTTCAGAACGTTAATGCCTCGCTTAAGGCTCTGATGGCACAGCGTGCAAACCACTCGGGTCTTGTCGTCAGCACATTGTTTGAAGAAGTGCCATGCCAAGGGAACTCCTTGAAGCTGCCTTTGGGGTGCTCGGTCCCAGATGGCGGCGGGCAGTAGCAGGCGGAGTCTCTTGGCGGCGGGTGTTCTGCTTTTGCCCACTGCTCCCTCTTTTGCTACGCTGTTGGCTCGGTCTCACCACTGCCTCTTCCTCCGAACTGTGAAAGTCAGTGGCACGACCTTCATTCCATGTGGGGTCTAGGACCTCATCATCCCCTGCATCGTCTTCCACCCAGTCTTGATCCCTGACCTCCTGTTCAGTCTGCACACTGCAGAAAGACGCAGCAGTTGGCACCTGTGTTTCGTCATCATCAGAGACATGCTGAGGTGGTATTCCCATGTCCTCATCATCAGGAAACATAAGTGGTTGTGCGTCAGTGCATTCTATATCTTTCACCGCTGGGGAAGGGCTAGGTGGATGCCCTTGGGAAACCCTGCCAGCGGAGTCTTCAAACAGCATAAGAGACTGCTGCATAACTTGAGGCTGAGACAGTTTCCCTGGTATGCATGGGGGTGATGTGACAGACTGATGGGGTTGGTTTTCAGGCGCCATCTGTGCGCTTTCTGCAGAAGACTGGGTGGGAGATAATGTGAACTGTGCTGGATCCACTGTCGGCCACCCAATTGACTAATGCCTGTACCTGCTCAGGCCTTACCATCCTTAGAACGGCATTGGGCCCCACCATATATCGCTGTAAATTCTGGCGGCTACTGGGACCTGAGGTAGTTGGTACACTAGGACGTGTGGATGTGGCAGAACGGCCACGTCCTCTCCCAGCACCAGAGGGTCCACTAACACCACCACGACCATGTCCACGTCCGCGTCCCTTACTAGATGTTTTTCTCATTGTTATGGTTCACCACAACAACAAAAATATTATTTGGCCCAATGTATTGTATTCAAATTCAGCGGGATATAAATTTGAGGCCTAGTATTTAGGCGCTGGGTGACCGGTATGGATTTACTAACAGAATTAGACTTGGAAATGCACAGAAGCGTGTGTGTGTGAAGTTATTCTGAATGACCCTATGTGCACCTTGAATATTATATACCCTTTTAGGGATAGATTTCAAATAGCTCTGATATAGCAGAAACCACTAAATTATGAAATTGCTAAATTGGGAATTGTATTTCAACCCAGAACAAAAAATGTGCTTTGACGGACACTAAATAACTTTCCCAGCCACAACAGGACAGCGGTAACGAGAGATTTAGCGGGATATAAATTTGAGGCCTAGTATTTAGGCGCTGGGTGACCGGTATGGATTTAGTGACAGAATTAGACTTGGAAATGCACAGTAGCGTGTGTGTGAAGTTATTCTGAATGACCCTATGTGCACCTTGAATATTATATACCCTTTTAGGGATAGATTTCAAATAGCTCTGATATAGCAGAAACCACTAAATTATGAAATTGCTAAATTGGGAATTGTATTTCAACCCAGAACAAAAAATGTGCTTTGACGGACACTAAATAACTTTCCCAGCCACAACAGGACAGCGGTAACGAGAGATTTAGCGGGATATAAATTTGAGGCCTAGTATTTAGGCGCTGGGTGACCGGTATGGATTTAGTGACAGAATTAGACTTGGAAATGCACAGTAGCGTGTGTGTGAAGTTATTCTGAATGACCCTATGTGCACCTTGAATATTATATACCCTTTTAGGGATAGATTTCAAATAGCTCTGATATAGCAGGAACCACTAAATTATGAAATTGCTAAATTGGGAATTGTACTTCAACCCAGAACAAAAAATGTGCTTTGACGGACACTAAATAACTTTCCCAGCCACAACAGTACAGCGGTAACGAGAGATTTAGCGGGATATAAATTTGAGGCCTAGTATTTAGGCGCTGGGTGACCGGTATGGATTTAGCGACAGAATTAGACTTGGAAATGCACAGTAGCGTGTGTGTGAAGTTATTCTGAATGACCCTATGTGCACCTTGAATATTATATACCCTTTTAGGGATAGATTTCAAATAGCTCTGATATAGCAGGAACCACTAAATTATGAAATTGCTAAATTGGGAATTGTACTTCAACCCAGAACAAAAAATGTGCTTTGACGGACACTAAATAAATTTCCCAGCCACAACAGTACAGCGGTAACGAGAGATTTAGCGGGATATAAATTTGAGGCCTAGTATTTAGGCGCTGGGTGACCGGTATGGATTTAGCGACAGAATTAGACTTGGAAATGCACAGTAGCGTGTGTGTGAAGTTATTCTGAATGACCCTATGTGCACCTTGAATATTATATACCCTTTTAGGGATAGATTTCAAATAGCTCTGATATAGCAGGAACCACTAAATTATGAAATTGCTAAATTGGGAATTGTACTTCAACCCAGAACAAAAAATGTGCTTTGACGGACACTAAATAACTTTCCCAGCCACAACAGGACAGCGGTAACGAGAGATTTGGCGGGATATAAATTTGAGGCCTAGTATTTAGGCGCTGGGTGACCGGTATGGATTTAGCGACAGAATTAGACTTGGAAATGCACAGTAGCGTGTGTGTGAAGTTATTCTGAATGACCCTATGTGCACCTTGAATATTATATACCCTTTTAGGGATAGATTTCAAATAGCTCTGATATAGCAGGAACCACTAAATTATGAAATTGCTAAATTGGGAATTGTACTTCAACCCAGAACAAAAAATGTGCTTTGACGGACACTAAATAACTTTCCCAGCCACAACAGTACAGCGGTAACGAGAGATTTAGCGGGATATAAATTTGAGGCCTAGTATTTAGGCGCTGGGTGACCGGTATGGATTTAGCGACAGAATTAGACTTGAAAATGCACAGTAGCGTGTGTGTGAAGTTATTCTGAATGACCCTATGAGCACCTTGAATATTATATACCCTTTTAGGGATAGATTTCAAATAGCTCTGATATAGCAGGAACCACTAAATTATGAAATTGCTAAATTGGGAATTGTACTTCAACCCAGAACAAAAAATGTGCTTTGACGGACACTAAATAACTTTCCCAGCCACAACAGGACAGCGGTAACGAGAGATTTAGCGGGATATAAATTTGAGGCCTAGTATTTAGGCGCTGGGTGACCGGTATGGATTTAGCGACAGAATTAGACTTGGAAATGCACAGTAGCGTGTGTGTGAAGTTATTCTGAATGACCCTATGTGCACCTTGAATATTATATACCCTTTTAGGGATAGATTTCAAATAGCTCTGATATAGCAGGAACCACTAAATTATGAAATTGCTAAATTGGGAATTGTACTTCAACCCAGAACAAAAAATGTGCTTTGACGGACACTAAATAACTTTCCCAGCCACAACAGTACAGCGGTAACGAGAGATTTAGCGGGATATAAATTTGAGGCCTAGTATTTAGGCGCTGGGTGACCGGTATGGATTTAGCGACAGAATTAGACTTGGAAATGCACAGTAGCGTGTGTGTGAAGTTATTCTGAATGACCCTATGTGCACCTTGAATATTATATACCCTTTTAGGGATAGATTTCAAATAGCTCTGATATAGCAGGAACCACTAAATTATGAAATTGCTAAATTGGGAATTGTACTTCAACCCAGAACAAAAAATGTGCTTTGACGGACACTAAATAAATTTCCCAGCCACAACAGGACAGCGGTAACGAGAGATTTAGCGGGATATAAATTTGAGGCCTAGTATTTAGGCGCTGGGTGACCGGTATGGATTTAGTGACAGAATTAGACTTGGAAATGCACAGTAGCGTGTGTGTGAAGTTATTCTGAATGACCCTATGTGCACCTTGAATATTATATACCCTTTTAGGGATAGATTTCAAATAGCTCTGATATAGCAGGAACCACTAAATTATGAAATTGCTAAATTGGGAATTGTATTTCAACCCAGAACAAAAAATGTGCTTTGACGGACACTAAATAACTTTCCCAGCCACAACAGGACAGCGGTAACGAGAGATTTAGCGGGATATAAATTTGAGGCCTAGTATTTAGGTGCTGGGTGACCGGTATGGATTTAGTGACAGAATTAGACTGGGATATGGCCAAAAAATAACCACACTATTGCTGGTTAAATGCATTTGGTGACGGGCGCAGCTTGCCCCTGATGTAGTATATGGCCAAAAAATGAACAGACTATTGCTGGTTAAATGCACTTGGTGTGATAGCTTGACCAACCACACTACTGAGGGTTAAATGCACTTGGTGACGGGCGCAGCTTGCCCCTGATGTAGTATATGGCCAAAAAATGAACAGACTATTGCTGGTTAAATGCACTTGGTGTCACAGCTTGACGAACCACACTACTGAGGGTTAAATGCACTTGGTGACGGGCGCAGCTTGCCCCTGATGTAGTATATGGCCAAAAAATTAACAGACTATTGCTGGTTAAATGCACTTGGTGACGGGCGCAGCTTGCCCCTGATTTAGTATATGGCCAAAAAATGAACAGACTATTGCTGGTTAAATGCACTTGGTGTGATAGCTTGACCAACCACACTACTGAGGGTTAAATGCACTTGGTGACGGGCGCAGCTTGCCCCTGATGTAGTATATGGCCAAAAAATGAACAGACTATTGCTGGTTAAATGCACTTGGTGACGGGCGCAGCTTGCCCCTGATTTAGTATATGGCCAAAAAATGAACAGACTATTGCTGGTTAAATGCACTTGGTGTGATAGCTTGACCAACCACACTACTGAGGGTTAAATGCACTTGGTGACGGGCGCAGCTTGCCCCTGATGTAGTATATGGCCAAAAAATGAACAGACTATTGCTGGTTAAATGCACTTGGTGACGGGCGCAGCTTGCCCCTGATTTAGTATATGGCCAAAAAATGAACAGACTATTGCTGGTTAAATGCACTTGGTGTGATAGCTTGACCAACCACACTACTGAGGGTTAAATGCACTTGGTGACGGGCGCAGCTTGCCCCTGATGTAGTATATGGCCAAAAAATGAACAGACTATTGCTGGTTAAATGCACTTGGTGTCACAGCTTGACGAACCACACTACTGAGGGATAAATGCACTTGGTGACGGGCGCAGCTTGCCCCTGATGTAGTATATGGCCAAAAAATAAACAGACTATTGCTGGTTAAATGCACTTGGTGTGACAGCTTCACCCTGATGTAGGCTTTAGCCAAAAAACAACCACACCATTGAGGGTTAAATGCACTTGGTGACAGGCGCAGCTTGCCCCTGATTTAGTATATGGCCAAAAAATGAACAGACTATTGCTGGTTAAATGCACTTGGTGTGACAGCTTCACCCTGATGTAGGCTTTAGCCAAAAAACAACCACACCATTGAGGGTTAAATGCACTTGGTCGCAGCTTGGATGCACTTGGTCGCAGCACCGCACAAGACACAAAATGGCCGCCGATCACCCCAGAAAAAAGTGACTGACAAACGGTCTGGGCAGCCTAAAAACAGTGAGTGAGCATTTGAATTTCAGCAGCTCAATGATGCACAGCTGCAGATCGATCGATTAATCAAGTGAAGTCCTTTGGAGGAGTTAATCTGCCTAATCTCGCCCTACTGTCGCATCCGCAACCTCTCCCTACGCTAATCAGAGCAGAGTGACGGGCGGCGCAATGTGACTCCAGCTTAAATAGAGGCTGGGTCACATGGTGCTCTGGCCAATCACAGCCATGCCAATAGTAGGCATGGCTGTGACGGCCTCTTGGGGCAAGTAGTATGACGCTTGTTGATTGGCTGCTTTGCAGCCTTTCAAAAAGCGCCAAGAAAGCGTCACAAAAGCGCCAAGAAAGCGACGAACACCGAACCCGAACCCGGACTTTTACGAAAATGTCCGGGTCCGTGTCACGGACACCCCAAAATTCGGTACGAACCCGAACTATACAGTTCGAGTTTGCTCATCCCTATTCAGCAGCAATTTTTGTGGACAAATGGTTCAGCAGCATTTTTCAGTTCCATGGACAGCTTAAAAGTGAGCAACCCAGGTGGGACTTGAACCCACAATCCCCAGCTCTGGAGGCTGATGCCTTATCCATTAGGCCACTGGGCCTACATGATATGGGACAGACAGAACATTCTTAATGCTGACTATGTAAGTTGTGTGTTTTTAACTCATGTATGCAAATTGAAGGTAAAGTTTCTTGTTTTGTCATTTATATTTTTCAGTGAAAAAAAAAATGAAGACACTCGGGACATTTTTTACTATTCATACGTTAAAGTCTGACAGTCTTCACACCGGAGCTTAAGCTCTTAGCTTAACCTTTAGCTACATGAGAGTGGCGTGTTCCTTTTGGAATGATGCACAGCCTTGCCTATACCCTCCTACTTTTCAGAAGGAATTGAATTTTTAGAGAAATCTTCACAAAGGGCATGCTGGGACTCATGAGATTTGCTTATATTCGACTTGGCTCAAAATCTCTTGTCAATGAAAAGGAATTTCTGGAATCAAGATCATAACAATTGCGCAAAGACTTTTAACCATCCAGTAGACACCTTTAAAGTTCAGAAAAACAGGTGGGATTGGAACCCACAAGCCACAGCCCAAGGTCTTACCCACTAAGGCATCACAAACAAGGTTTCCAAAATGAGACACCGCATTCATATTCTTGTCAGTCCAAGGCAATTGTGTATGCAAGGGCTTTTCAAAAATCATGCAGATAGTTTATAAATGAGTTACAAAGGGTTGACTAGAACACGCCGTCTCGTGCTCAAATGGTTGAAACCTTCTCCATTAGGCCTAACTCAGATTTATATGTCAGGTCTGTGGAAATACAGTTCATGTTTTATTCATGACGCTTTCCATGAAACTTAAGTTTTTGGGTCCGTGGATCTGAGGTTTTCACACTGTACAGCATCTGTGGTACACGGCCCTGTCAAGACACAGAATTGTATCTGATCTTTAAAAATCATATTCATAAAAAGTATGGGAGAACTTTTAAAAATCTCCCAGATAACTTAAAATTAAGCAACACAAATGGCTTACAGAGATTTTAACAACATATGAAGATATTTTCCTCCACAACATACAGTAAAGTCCTGTCTACATTCTCATAGTTTTGGAACTTGATGCTCTAGCTGGAGTTTACTTTTAAAAATCATATTTATAAAAAGTATGTGAGGGCTTTTTAAGCATGAAGCAGATGATTTAAAAAAGAGCAAGAGAGGCGAGACCATAATACGCTGGCCCAGATCTACTAATGTACCTACACTAAAAACATGCTAGAAAAGGGGAGTCACTCAATGGGATAGGTGTCTTCACAGGAAATTGGGAGGGTTGAACATGCACCATTTTGCAGCATAACTATGCCACAATTATTGCATCAAACTTAAGCCAACCAATAGTTGGTATAGAGTCAGAGGAAAGTATCTATCAGCGCAACCCTCTTTTATAATTCTCAGTGTAAAAAGTAAGATGCTGAGGAAAAAATTCTAACCATTCATATACCAAATATTTTTAAGTCTGTCAATTTTCTCCCCGTAGCTCAAACTCTCGACTTTTGCCATAATCTTTGGCTAGGTGTGAGCAGTGTTTTCCTTTCAGAATGGTATGCAGCCTATTTTCTCATGGCAAAGGTAGAAATTTTTACACCTTTCCATTGGTCAATGCTCCATTATTCTCATATGTCAGATAGCAACCTCAGCTTTCTTATGCTGCTAAACACAGTGTATCATTTGATGTTCTTATTCTTGAAATTGTAAGTTTAGATTTAAGTGGACGAATGGTTCAGCAGCATTTTTCAGTTCCATGGACTGCTTAAAAGTGAGTGACCCAGGTGGGACTTGAATCCACAATCCCCAGCTCCAGAGGTTGATGCCTTATCCATTAGGCCACTGGGCCTACATGATATGAGACAGACAGAACATTCTTAATGCTGACTATGTAAGTTGTGTGTTTTAAACTCATGTATGTAAATTGAAGGTAAAGTTTCTTGTTTTGTCATTTATATTTTTCAGTGAAAAAAAAAATGAAGACACTCGGGACATTTTTTACTATTCATATGTTAAAGTCTGACAGTCTTCACACCGGAGCTTAAGCTCTTAGCTTAACCTTTAGCTACATGAGAGTGGCGTGTTCCTTTTGGAATGATGCACAGCCTTGCCTATACCCTCCTACTTTTCAGAAGGAATTTAATTTTTAGAGAAATCTTCACAAAGGGCATGCTGGGACTCATGAGATTTGCTTATATTCGACTTGGATCAAAATCTCTTGTCAATGAAAAGGAATTTCTGGAATCAAGATCACAACAATTGCGCAAAGACTTTTAACCATCCAGTAGACACCTTTAAAGTTCAGAAAAACAGGTGGGATTGGAACCCACAAGCCACAGCCCAAGGTCTTACCCACTAAGGCATCACAAACAAGGTTTCCAAAATGAGACACCGCATTCATATTCTTGTCAGTCCAAGGCAATTGTGTATGCAAGGGCTTTTCAAAAATCATGCAGATAGTTTATAAATGAGTTACAAAGGGTTGACTAGAACACGCCGTCTCGTGCTCAAATGGTTGAAACCTTCTCCATTAGGCCTAACTCAGATTTATATGTCAGGTCTGTGGAAATACAGTTCATGTTTTATTCATGACGCTTTCCATGAATCTTAAGTTTTTGGGTCCGTGGATCTGAGGTTTTCACACTGTACAGCATCTGTGGTACACGGCCCTGTCAAGACACAGAATTGTATCTGATCTTTAAAAATCATATTCATAAAAAGTATGTGAGCACTTTTAAAAATCTCCCAGATAACTTAAAATTAAGCAACACAAATGGCTTACAGAGATTTTAACAACATATGAAGATATTTTCCTCCACAACATACAGTAAAGTCCTGTCTACATTCTCATAGTTTTGTAACTTGATGCTCTAGCTGGAGTTTACTTTTAAAAATCATATTTATAAAAAGTATGTGAGGGCTTTTTAAGCATGAAGCAGATGATTTAAAAAAGAGCAAGAGAGGCGAGACCATAATACGCTGGCCCAGATCTACTAATGTACCTACACTAAAAACATGCTAGAAAAGGGGAGTCACTCAATGGGATAGGTGTCTTCACAGGAAATTGGGAGGGTTGAACATGCACCATTTTGCAGCAAAACTATGCCACAATTATTGCATCAAACTTAAGCCAACCAATAGTTGGTATAGAGTCAGAGGAAAGTATCTATCCGCGCAAACCTCTTTTATAATTCTCAGTGTAAAAAGTAAGATGCTGAGGAAAAAATTCTAACCATTCATATACCAAATATTTTTAAGTCTGTAAATTTTCTCCCCGTAGCTCAAACTCTCGACTTTTGCCATAATCTTTGGCTAGGTGTGAGCAGTTTTTTTCCTTTCAGAATGGTATGCAGCCTATTTTCTCATGGCAAAGGTAGAAATTTTTACACCTTTCCATTGGTCAATGCTCCATTATTCTCATATGTCAGATAGCAACCTCACTTGACAAACATTCTATGGATACATATGAAGAGCTTTCTTCTGCTGGTAAACACAGTGTATCATTTGATGTTCTTATTCTTGAAATTGTGAGTTTAGATTTACATGGATTTGTGGTTCAGCAGCATTTTTCAGTCTCATGAGTGACCCAGGTGGGATTTGAACCCACAATACCCAGCTCCAGAGGCTGATGCCTTATCCATTAGCCACTGGGCATACATGACATGGGATGCGTAGACGGATGGTCGGATGTACGGACGGACAGACAGAACATTCTTAATGCTGACTATGTAAGTTGTGTGTTTTTAACTCATGTATGCAAATTGAAGGTAAAGTTTCTTGTTTTGTCATTGATATTTTTCAGTGAAAAAAAATGAAGACACTCTGGACATTTTTTACTATTCATAAGTCTGTCAATTTTCTCCCCGAAACTCAAACTCTCGACTTTTGCCATAATCTTTTGCTAATTGTGAGCAGTGTTTTCCTTTCAGAATGGTATGCAGCCTATTTTCTCATGGCAAAAGTAGAAGTTTTTACTAGGTCAATCCTCCATCATTCTCATACGTCAGATAGAAATCTCACTTGAAAAACATTCTATGGATACATATGAAGAGCTTTATTTGCTGGTAACAATGCACAGTATCACTTGATGTTCTTATTCTTTTCAGAAACTTGAAATTGCAAGTTTAGATTTATGTGGACGAATGGTTCAGCAGCATTTTTCAGTCCCATGGATAGTTTAAAATTAAGCAACCCAGGTGGGACTTGAACCCACAATCCTCTGCTCCAGAGGCTGATGCCTTATCCATTAAGCCTAACTCAAATTTATATGTCAGTGCTGTGGAAATACGGTTCATGTTTTATTCATGACGCTTTCCATGAAACTTAAGTTTTTTGGTCTGTGTATCAGAGGTTTTCACACTGTACAGCATCTGTGTTACAATGCAGTCTATCATTTGATGTTCTTATTCTTTTCTTAAACTGACTCAGAAACTTGAAATTGCAAGTTTAGATTTATGTGGACAAATGGTTCAGCAGCATTTTTCAGAGTCCCATAGACAGTTTAAAATTGAGTGACCTTCATGGATAAGGCATCAGCCTCCAGAGCTGGGGATTGTGGGTTCAAGCCCCACCTGGGTTGCTCAATTTTACACTGTCCATGGGACTCTGAAAAATGCTGCTGAACTATTCGTCCACACAAATCTAAACTTGCAATTTCTAGTTTCTGAGTTAATTTCTGAAAAGAATAATAAATATCAAGTGATACTCTGCATTGTTACCAGCAGAAGAAAGCTCTTCAAATGTATCCATAGAATGTTTGTCAAGTGAGATTTCTATCTGACGTATGAGAATGATGGAGGATTGACCAATGGAAAGTTGCAAAAACTTCTACTTTTGCCATTAGAGAATAGACTGCATACCATTCTGAAAGGAAAACTTTGCTCACACCTAGCCAAAAATTTTGGAAAAAGTCGAGAGTTTGAGCTTCGGGGAGAAAATTGACAGACTTTAAATTATTTGGAATATGAATGGTTAGAATTTTTTCCTCAGCATCTTACTTTTTACACTGAGAAATATAAAAGAGGGTTGCGCGGAGAGATACTTTTCTCTGACTCTATACCAACTATTGGTTGGCTTAAGTTTGACGCCATAACTGTGGTGTAGTTTTGCTACAAAATGGTGCATGTTCACCCTACCCAATTTCCTGTGAAGACACCTATCCTATTGAGTCACTCCCATTTTCTAGCATGTTTTTGGTTTAGGCACATTAGTACATCTGGGCCAGTGTATTACGGTCTCGCCTGTCTTGCTCCATTTTAAATTATCTGCTTCATGCTTAACCGCCTCCGGACCGCCTAATGCAGATGTGCGGTCCGGAGGCGGCAGCGCTGCGCAGACTAACGCATATACGCGTCATCTCGCGAGACGCAAGCCAATGATCGCGGCTGGCAAGCTGATGATTTAAAAAAAAAAACAATCAAGTGCCAGATAACAGATCATATTAGTAAATATGATCTGTTATATGGCTGCCCTGCTCCTCTGCTGGTCCTTTTCGTCGTTTGGATCCAGCAGAGGAGCAGGCTACACAGTGAGTACACCAACACTACATACTTAGCCCCAGATCACCCCCTGCACCCCAATTAACCCTTTGATCACCCCTTTGATCGCCCCTGTCAATCACTAGTGAAAGGAAAAAAGTGATCAGTGCAAACTGTCACTTTTTTTTTCACTGTTATTGACCGTTAGGTTTTAGGTATAGTTTAGGCCCCTTGGTTAGGTAGTTTAGGGATCGGTTAGCGCCCAGCCCACCACACCGCAGTCACTGATTCGCTGATTAGCGTATCTGGAAGTGATAAAAACTGATAACGGTCAGATCTATAATTGTATTAGTGTCACTTTAGTTCTCCCTCCACCCAAAACGCAGTTTTTGCCCGATCAAGCCTGATCGATCGCCCACACGTGCGTTCGCCCACACCCGCCCCACCGCAGTGGCAAAAAAAATTTTGGGGGGGATCACTGCACATTCACTTTACACGCGCTGCGGCGATAAAAAAAATCAGTTTTGATATTTTTTATCAACTGCAGCGGCCTCCGGTACTTCGCTAGCCTCCCCTTTGTAAGACAGGCTTGTTTTTTTTCTTGGGTAGTCTCAGGGAATACCCCTAAATTTAGTTGCCCAAATGTCAAACAGGGGGTATTCTTCTGAAGAGGCCTACAGGCTTCTGACCCAGTCGGATGAGGAATGGGAACCCTCATCTGATGAATCTAGCGGGTCAGAATACGAACCTGTAGAAAGCAGTGGCTCTCTGACCCAAAGTTCGGACGAGGAGGCTGAGGTCCCTGATAGCACCAGGCGTACCCGGCCCCGTGTCGCTAGACCACAGGTTGCACAGGATCCGCTTCAAGAGCAGCAGAGTGGGGCTGCTGCTGTCGGATTACGTGGTGAGGCATACACCAGCAGCGCAGCCCTCCCTGGACCTAGTACCAGCACTGCCGTACAACCTGGTGAAGTGGCGAGCACCAGAAGGGCAGTTGAAGCTGGTACGGTGGCACGAGCAGTAGTGACCCCGTCGCAGCCACCGCAAAGACGTGCCCGTAGAGCACCTAGAATCACTGAGGTGCTGGCAAACCCTGATTGGCAGTCCCCAACTTCAGCCGCACCTGTAGTTTTCCCTTTCACTGCCCAGTCTGGAGTTCGGGTTGAGACAGCTCAGATCGGTCCGGCCCTGGGATTTTTTGAGCTGTTCTTGACTGCGGAGCTCTTAGACATAGTTGTGGCCGAAACAAACAGGTATGCCACACAATTTATAACCGCTAACCCGGGAAGCTATTATGCCCAGCCTTTCCGGTGGAAACCAGTCCAAGTTTCCGAAATTAAAACTTTTCTGGGCCTTCGCCTCAACATGGGTCTAACTAAAAAGCATGAATTGCGGTCATATTGGTCTAAAAAGCATGAATTGCGGTCATATTGGTCCACAAACCCCATTCATCACATGCCCATGTTCTCTGCTGCTATGTCCAGGGCACGTTTTGAGGCCATCCTGCGTTTCCTGCACTTTAGCGACAACACCGCCTCCCGTCCCAGAGGCCACCCTACTTTTGACCGGCTCCTCAAAATTTGGCCCCTCATAGACCATTTCAACCTGAAATTTGCAGATTTGTATACCCCAGAGCAAAACATCTGCGTAGACGAGTCCCTGATACATTTTACCGGGCGCCTTGGCTTCAAACAATACATCCCAAGCAAGCGCGCCCGGTATGGGGTCAAATTGTATAAGCTCTGTGAAAGGGCCACAGGCTATACCCACAAATTTCGGATCTATGAGGGAAAAGATCAGACCCTGGTGCCGGTCGGTTGCCCTGACTACCTGGGGAGCAGTGGGAAGACAGTCTGTGACTTGGTGTCACCCTTATTCGGCAAGGGGTACTATCTTTATGTGGACAATTTCTACACAAGTGTGGCCCTCTTTAGGCATTTGTTTCTAGAACGGATTGGCGCCTGTGGCACCGTGCGAACTAGTCGTGCGGGCTTCCCCCAACGGTTCGTTACCACCCGTCTTGCAAGGGGGCAGAGGGCCGCACTGTGTAACGAAGAACTGCTCGCGGTGAAATGGAGAGACAAGCGTGACGTTTACATGCTCTCCTCCATTCACGCAGACACGACAATACAAATTGAGCGAGCAACCCGTGTCATTGAAAAGCCCCTCTCAGTCCACGACTATAACCTTCACATGGGAGGGGTGGACTTCAATGACCAGATGTTGTCTCCGTATTTAGTTTCCCGCAGAACCAGACGCTGGTATAAGAAGGTGTCTGTATATTTAATTTAATTGGCTCTGTATAATAGTTTTGTTCTCTACAGTAAGGCTGGGAGAACTGGATCCTTCCTCAAATTTCAGGAAGAGATCATCGAGAACCTCCTGTACCCAGGAGGTTCCGTGGCCCCATCCACCAGTTTAGTGAGCCGTCTACACGAGCAACATTTCCCCAATGTCGTTCCTGGTACCTCAACCCAACCGTCACCCCGAAAAAGATGTTGTGTCTGTAGCAGGAGTGGAATAAGGCGTGACACCCGCTATTTCTGTCCTGACTGTCCTGACCACCCTGCCTTATGCTTTGAAGAGTGTTTCCGGAAGTACCACACACAGGTACACCTAGCATAGGGATCATCTCACCAGGACAGGCACACAGGGCTATTAGGGCCCATTCACTCACACAGCTGCTGCAAACCTCTCCTTTCACCTGCAACAAAGTGCATAACGCACTTCGCCACATCTTTGGGCGATTTGTGCTTTGCACATTGACCCATGGGGAAGGAGAGGTTTGTTCTATAAAGGTAAAAAAAAAAAAAAACAACACCAGTAAGCAAAAAGGTTAATGTTTAGTTCAAAAAGTTAAAGTTTATATGTTCTGTTCCAAAGTTAATAAAATTATTGCGTTGCGGCCTGGTTTTTTCATTTTTTTTTTTCTTTTTCTTTTTTTTTACCTTCCAGGTGGACCAACCGATCGACTAGCTGCAGCACTGATGTGCATTCTGACAGAAGCATTGCGCTGCTGTCAGATTACACGCAAGTCGGTGTATGCGGCGCTGCAAGACGAGATTTCTCCTCTGCAGTAACAGATTCCGTGAGGGGCATGGCGAGTTCCTAGAATTTTTTTATATTTTGTCGCAAGTTAGTGGAATATGAGACTTTGTAAGGAAAAAAAAATAATAAAAAATCATCATTTTCCGCTAACTTGTGACAAAAAATAAAAAATTCTAGGAACTCGCCGTGCCCCTCACGGAATACCTTGGGGTGTCTTCTTTCCAAAATGGGGTCACTTGTGGGGTAGTTATACTGCCCTGGCAATTTAGGGGCCCAAATGTGTGAGAAGTACTTTGCAATCAAAATGTGTAAAAAATGGCCTGCGAAATCCGAAAGGGGCACTTTGGAATATGTGCCCCTTTGCCCACCTTGGCTGGAAAAAAGTGTCACACATCTGGTATCGCTGTGCTTTGCACATTGACCCATGGGGAAGGAGAGGTTTGTTCTATAAAGGTAAAAAAAAAAAAAAACAACACCAGTAAGCAAAAAGGTTAATGTTTAGTTCAAAAAGTTAAAGTTTATATGTTCTGTTCCAAAGTTAATAAAATTATTGCGTTGCGGCCTGGTTTTTTCATTTTTTTTTTTCTTTTTCTTTTTTTTTACCTTCCAGGTGGACCAACCGATCGACTAGCTGCAGCACTGATGTGCATTCTGACAGAAGCATTGCGCTGCTGTCAGATTACACGCAAGTCGGTGTATGCGGCGCTGCAAGACGAGATTTCTCCTCTGCAGTAACAGATACGTTTGCCAAGGCATACGAGCTGAGGAGGAGGCGGCGTTCCTATGCTTTGGCAAACACTTTGTATATAAAAAAATAAAAATAAATCCCGGCAATGATTTATTCATCCACATCGATTGATGTGAATGGAGAAATCTGGTTTGCCAGGGCATACGAGCTAAGTGGGTATGGATCTTAGGCGGAGCTCCTATGTCCTGGCAGACGCCTTTCCCCTCCTTGTTTTTTTTTTTGGGCAGAGATTTTTTCATCCACATTGATCGATGCGAATTAAGAAATCTGTGCCGTTCATTTTTTTCTTTCAGCCCAGAGGCTGAACGGAAAAAAAAATCTCATTACCTGTATGCTCAATATAAGGAGAATAGCAGAAACTCCTAATGCTGGCCATACATGTAATGATTGCGGAGACCCTCAAATGCCAGGGCAGTACAAACACCCCACAACTGACCCCATTTTGGAAAGAAGACACCCCAAGGTATTTGCTGAGGGGCATATTGAGTCCATGAAAGATTTAAATTTTTGTCCTAAGTTAGCGGAAAGTAAGACTTTATGAGAAAAAAAAAAATCAATTTCCGCTAACTTATGCCCCCAAAAAAAAAATTCTATGAACTTGCCAGGCCCCTCATTGAATACCTTGGGGTGTCTTCTTTCCAAAGTGGGGTCACATGTGGGGTATTTATACTGCCCTGGCTTTTTAGGGGCCCTAAAGCGTGAGAAGAAGTCTGGGATCCAAATGTCTAAAAATGTCCTCCTAAAAGGAATTTGGGCACCTTTGCGCATCTAGGCTGCAAAAAAGTGTCACACATGTGGTATCGCCATACTCAGGAGAAGTTGAGGAATGTGTTTTGGGGTGTCATTTTACATATACCCATGCTGGGTGAGATAAATATCTTGGTCAAATGCCAACTTTGTATAAAAAAATTGGAAAAGTTGTCTTTTGCCAAGATATTTCTCTCACCCAGCATGGGTATATGTAAAATGACACCCCAAAACACATTCCCAAACTTCTCCTGAGTACGGCGATACCAGATGTGTCACACTTTTTTGCAGCCTAGGTGGGCAAAGGGGCACACATTCCAAAGTGCACCTTTCGGATTTCACCGGTCATTTTTTACAGATTTTGATTGCAAACTACTTCTCACACATATGGGCCCCTAAATTGCCAGGGCAGTATTACTATGCCACAAGTGACCCCATTTTGGAAAGAAGAAACCCCAAGGTATTCCGTGAGGGGCATGGCGAGTTCCTAGAATTTTTTTATATTTTGTCGCAAGTTAGTGGAATATGAGACTTTGTAAGGAAAAAAAAATAATAAAAAATCATCATTTTCCGCTAACTTGTGACAAAAAATAAAAAATTCTAGGAACTCGCCGTGCCCCTCACGGAATACCTTGGGGTGTCTTCTTTCCAAAATGGGGTCACTTGTGGGGTAGTTATACTGCCCTGGCAATTTAGGGGCCCAAATGTGTGAGAAGTACTTTGCAATCAAAATGTGTAAAAAATGGCCTGCGAAATCTGAAAGGGGCACTTTGGAATATGTGCCCCTTTGCCCACCTTGGCTGGAAAAAAGTGTCACACATCTGGTATCGCTGTACTCAGGAGAAGTTGGGGAATGTGTTTTGGGGTGTCATTTTACATATACCCATGCTGGGTGAGAAAAATATCTTGGTCAAATGCCAACTTTGTAT
Source organism: Bufo gargarizans (assembly GCF_014858855.1). NCBI lineage: Eukaryota > Metazoa > Chordata > Amphibia > Anura > Bufonidae > Bufo > Bufo gargarizans. The sequence continues at coordinate 491,574,363 of NC_058084.1, read as the reverse complement.
AAAAAAATGGGAAAAGTTGTCTTTTGCCAAGATATTTCTCTCACCCAGCATGGGTATATGTAAAATGACACCCCAAAACACATTCCACAACTTCTCCTGAGTACGGCGATACCAGATGTGTGACACTTTTTTGCAGCCTAGGTGGGCAAAGGGACCCACATTACAGATTTTGATTGCAAAGTACTTCTCACACATATGGGCCCCTAAATTGCCAGGGCAGTATAACTACGCCACAAGTGACCCCATTTTGGAAAGAAGACACCCCAAGGTATTCCGTGAGGGGCATGGCGAGTTCCTAGAATTTTTAATTTTTTGTCGCAAGTTAGTGGAATATGAGACTTTGTAAGAAAAAAAAAGAAAAAAGAAAAATCATCATTTTCCGCTAACTTGTGACAAAAAATAAAAAGTTCTATGAACTCACTATGCCCATCAGCGAATACCTTAGGGTGTCTACTTTCCGAAATGGGGTCATTTGTGGGGTTTTTCTATTGTTTGGGCATTGTAGAACCTCAGGAAACATGACAGGTGCTCAGAAAGTCAGAGCTGCTTCAAAAAGCGGAAATTCACATTTTTGTACCATAGTTTGTAAACGCTATAACTTTTGCCCAAACATTTTTTTTTTTCAAAGACATGTAGAACTATAAATTTAGCGAAAAATTTATATATGGATGTCGTTTTTTTTGCTAAATTTTACAGCTGAAAGTGAAAAATGTCATTTTTTTGCAAAAAAATCGTTACATTTTGATTAATAACAAAAAATGTAAAAATGTCAGCAGCAATGAAATACCACCAAATGAAATCTCTATTAGTGAGAAGAAAAGGAGGTAAAATTCATTTGGGTGCTAAGTTGCATGACCGAGCGATAAACGGTGAAAGTAGTGTTGAGCAGAAGTGTAAAAAGTGGCCTGGTCATTAAGGGGTTTTTTACCTAGTGGGGTTGAAGTGGTTAAAAAGCCCTCGCATACTTTTTTATAAATATGATTTTTAAAAGTAATCAGTTGGAGCATCAAGTTCCAAAACCATGAGAATGTAGATAGGACTTTACTGTATGTTTTCGAGGAAAATATCTTCATATGTTGTTAAAATCTCTATAAGCCGTTTGAGATTTCAAGTTCATGTGAATTCAGACAGAATATACCCATTGTTATGTATTGTACTTTACAATTTTAAGATGTAGTAAGTAAAGAAGTAAAACATAAAATGTGGACTGTATTTCCACTGACCTAAAGCAGACATGGACGTCAGAGTAAAGCCTAATGGAGAAGGCTTCAACTACCTGGGATCAAAACTATGTATTCCAGTCTTTCTGTGTTGCTTAATTTCAAGTTATCTGGTAGATTTTTAAAAGTTATCAGATATTTTTATCTGGCACCCTGTTGACAGCAGGAGAGCACGGCGTCATTGGTTGCTATGACGCCGTGCGCTTCATGCCGCCGCTGGACTACAGTAATACACTCGTATAGTGTATCACTGTATTCCAGCGGCGGCATGAAGCACACGGCCGTGTGCATTCGGCCTAAATATGATTTTTAAAGATCAGACAGAATTCTGTGTCTTAACAGAGCTGTGTATCACAGATGCTGTACAATGTGAAAACCTTGTATCCAAGGACTAAACTTGCTTAAACTTGCATTTTGACAAACAGCCCTCCCATGTGTCAGACCCTCAGAGGGAATATACTTACCCCTCTCCCTGTTCCTCTCCTGGTATCGCCCTGCCACTGCTGCTTATCCCTATACACGGATTAAAACAACCAGTGTCGGGGGGGAGCCAATGACCCTAACAGAAAGTGTCATCAGCAGGTTGCAATAGAGATACAGAGAGACTGGAAGAGTAAAGGTATAGAAGTGGACATCCTGTGGCCACATCCCACACTGATCACTGCTTCATTGTGAACAATGTCCTGCTTAACCAGATGATGAATGCAACACAACTCCAGGCACATTTAATGGAGGTGAGTAGCATCTAAGATTCTCGTCAGACCAGGGGCATAACTACCATAGCTCCTGGTCCCCGCACCGCTGCTGCCTCTCCCTGTACACAGATGAAAACATCCAGTGTCTGGGGAGAGCAGCCAAAGGCAGGTGGGGAGCCTCCCTAGCTACTCGGGTGACGCTAGGGAGGCTCATCCCTATCTACCCACTAAAAGAACTACTTTTAGCAAATTAGGCATTGGAAAAATAGCCCAAGGGTCAATGAAAGGGGTTTAGGCGGAAAACCTTCTGTCCTGGGGGGCCTGGTTTGATCTTTGCTATGGGACCCTTACTCTATATACGCCACTGTGTCATGCCATTTTAAACCATTTACATCAGCATGGTCTGTGATCTAGACAACATGCAAATGTCCCGGATCAAACCACCTGGCATAGGCGTCATCGTTTTGCATGGGTCAGGGAGTATCTATGATGGACGAGGGACCAGTGTACCTCAGTGCTGTTTACTGATGAAAATCGATTCACGCTGAGCAGAAATAATGGGTGCCAACGATGTTGGAGAGGTCAAGGAGAGCGCTCACTTTTGTCACCAGACAAGCCTTTGGTGGTGGTGGCATTACAGTGTGGGCAGGTGTGTCTAGTCAATAAAGTACTGGCCTACACTTTGTGAATGGTACAGTGACAAGCCAATACTACTTGAATAACATAATTATTCCAGTCATTGTGCCGCTGCATGAACAACACAGGCCTAATTTCATCTTCATGGATGACAATTAGCCAGCTCATTGAGGTCAAATTATTAGGGAACAGCTGGGGTACCGCAAATGGAGTGTCCTGCACTTTGTCCAGACCTGAATCCCATTGAAAACCTTCAGTTGAGTCGCCGTATAGAGGCTTGTAACTCTGTACCCCAGAACCTCAATGACTTGAGGGCTGCCCTTCAAGAAGAATGGGATGCCATGCCTCATCAGACAATAAGTCAACTTTTGAACAGCATGAGACGTCGTTGTCAAGCTGTAATTGATGCTCGAGCCCACAATATAAGTTATTGAGACATTAACATTTTTTGTAGGGCGATACCCACCAGTATTGTTGCCTTTCGTTTCAATAAATTGCTTGAGATGAGAAAATCACCATTGCATGCTATTACTTAAATGCCCTACTTTCATGACATAATTTCACTGTAGTGTGATCATTTTCAATAAATTTCACCCTAAAGCCAAATAACCATTGGCAGATTGGCCATAGACCTTACATGAACATTCCCCTGTGAGCCGATGGCCAGGGGACCACCTGAGCCCTTCTCACAGCCTGCAAGTGGAAGTTTTTGGTGATTTATTTTGTGCTGCTGGCAGTATTTTGTGATGGACTGTGGTATTTGGCTCTGTTGGGATAGTATAATGTGCCACAATATGGTATTGCTGGCCCTGCCTTCCATCAATTTGGGCTCAACTACAAAACGGGGCCACTTTTAGGAATTTTTCCAGGGTCACTTTACATTTCCAGTCCACCCCTGCAAATAATGGGGACACATAGCAGGTCAGTTGCTTTCCGTTATACATGATGTAAAAAATAGTCCTGACGACAGGACCATTTTTTCCGTCATGTATAATGGAAAGGAACGGAACAAATCCAATTAGTTTAGAACTATTTTGCTCATCTCTAGTATTAAGCCTGTATTCTTCAGCATTCAGGACACCATTAATCCTGACCAAATCCCAAATTTTATTTGCTTGCCGGCAACCTCCACCATGTTTCACTGTTGCAAACAGATACTCATTATTGTGCTAATTTCTATCCCTTTAGTGAACCAACTTCCTTCTGTTACAGCCAGATATTTCAAATTTTGATTCATCAGTCCAGAGCCTCTGCTGCTTTTTTTTTTTTTTTTTTTTATCTGCAAACCTATGTTTTTGAACATAGTTGGGTTAAATGTATGGCTATTTGTCTGTAACTCTTCCATTAAGACCACTTCTGGCCAGAATTCTCCGAACAGTAGATGGATGTAGCTGGGTCCCACTGGTTTCTGACAGTTCTGAGCTGATGGCACTGCTGGACAACCTATGATTTTGAAAGGAAATAAGCATGATGTGTCTTTCACCTCCCTGAGCTAATTTTCCTTGGCTGACCACTGCATAAACAGTCCTCCAGTCCTATTTCTTTGTAATTCATCAAAAGAGCTTGAACAACATATCTTGAAACCTCAGTCTGCTTTGAAATCTTTGCCTGATTGAGACCTTGCTCATGCAGTATAACTACATTATGTTTTGCTGCTGCGCTCAGACTCACCATGGTGTATGACCTTTGACATAAAACGATATTCCCCAATTTGACATTTATAGCAGAGTTTGCCTGTTCTGCACCCCATTTTAACCTCCTTCATAGCTGTTTCTGTTTCAGTTAGATTAGATTCAACTTTATTATCATTAAGCTTGTATGAAATACACCAATGAAACACATCTTCCACCCATCCATAAGACAAGAACACGGACAATACAAGTAAAACTATCCTAATTAAAATAGTCCTCGACAGCTCAATCTATTTGTGCAAGAGCGTAAATACCTATAGCGCCTTCCGTATTGGGTGGCAAATATCCTCTATAATTCCCCTTGCCTGACTCAGACAGCGTTGTTGGTAAAGGCTGTCAACCAAGGGTAGTTGGTATCCAATAACCCATTGGGCCATTTTCACCCCCCCCCCCCCCCTGCTCTATCTTAATCCAATCACGAACTGAGCAGTTACCGTACCAGCCTATAATGAAATACGTCAAGATGCTTTCAATAGTACAGCTGTAAAAATCCTCCAGTATCCACTTACACGGCTGCACCTATGTGTTTCAAACTACATATGAAAATAAAGATTATTATCACTTGTTTGCTACAATGGGTCAATCATATATCTGACTATAATCCTATAAAATCCCAGACTTTAAATGTACCTTGAAGAATGTATGCTATTTTGAAGGCAACGAACGAGTGGTCACACCAAATATTGATTTGATGTAGATTTCTCTTTTGTTCATTTATTTTGCATTTTGTTAATTGATAAAAATAAACGAACACTTCGATTTTTGAAACGATGCTCAGGCTACTTTAACACTCGCGTTTTGGGCGGATCCGTCATGGATCTGCAAAAACAGATCCGTTACAATGATACAACCGCATGCATCCGTCATGAACGGATCCGTTTGTATTATCTGTAACATAGCCAAGATGGATCTGTCATGAATTACATTGAAAGTCAATAGGAGACGGATCCATTTTCTATTGTGCCAGAGAAAACGTATCCGTCTCCATTGACTTACATTGTGTGCCAGGATCCGTTTGGCTCAGTTTCGTCAAACGGACAGCAAAACCCTGCAGGCAGCGTTTTGGTGTCCGCCTCCAGAGCGGAATGGAGACTGAATGGAGGTTAACTGATGCATTCTGAGTGGATTCTTTTCCATTTAGAATGAATTAGGGCAAACCATTTTGGACCGCTTGTGAGAGCTCATGATGGATCTCACAAACGGAAAGCCAAAATGCGAGTGTGAAAGTCGCCTTACTTTGCAGCATTTTTCCATACTAGCCTGACGTCTCTTAGTGGAGCTATGTTCTCCCCTTTCCCCCTGCATCTCTGTCAACAGCAGCAGCAACCGACACCTCTTGATGAGGGGATGTATGCCTCACAGAGGCACATATCCAGTACCTTTTCTAGAGCAAAAACTTATTTAGGCATATAATACATAAGTGACGGAAAAAAAAAACTATTGCTGAATGTGTGTATCTTAAATTGTTCCAAAACAGTTTTAAAAACATTAATTAGTCAACAGTAAACATGTTTTGTCATGCTTAACTAACAAGCCAGTGGCCTAATGAATAAGACTTCAGCCCCCGGGCTTTAAGGCTCAAGTCCCACCTGGGTCACATTCCTTTAAAGTGCCTGTGATTATTGTACCTCCCTTTCCATTAACACATGCACAGCTCATGCAAGTATTGGTTGTCCATTATTAATATAACATTTTGGATGTTACTGTGTACCATGTACCCTATGTGAATCCCCCAAGCAATAGATTTTAAATACATTCGCAGCCTTTTCCATATTCAACAGCCTTTCCAAGAAGGAAGTTGTTTTTAACACTATGTAACAATAAAGTCAACTGTAAGTGCTATAAGCAAAAATTCAATAAAGGTATATTACAATTTTGTGTTAATCAAAAATGTTCTTGAAAGCCAATAGGAGAAGCCACAATTTGTCTTTGAAACGAGAGGAGGAAAAAGGGCACGTACAGTATGAAGTGAGAGCTATACATTTCCTCTGCTTATTAGAAGAAAAGCAAATAGATATTGCTCCACTGGGCAATTATTTCTCATGGAACTGAGAGCTTAATAATACTGGAACCTAAGATGCATTAAATCTCATCCTGTTCTGGAAAGATTTATTGTTGTGAACGGATATTAAATTCTTTAACAAATGCTCAGTTTTTGAATTATATCCTCTACTGAGATGCGAAAGCAAGTAGTACACAGGAGCTACATTTTAATCTTTTGCTACCATTCTCCTTTTGAATGTCAGACATGAATGGCACATTCCTAAATAACCTATTTTTCAGTAATCATTTTTAAAGGGGTTCTCCGGGATAGATAAAAATGAAAATACTGAAAAAAAAATTATAAATAAACTCATAAATGCCTATTATAATGGCTTATGTTTTCTAGGGGACAATCAGTGAAGGAGTTAAAATGGCTGCTGTCTGATTCCTGGACATGGACACCGTCCTCCTAATTACACTGCAGGACGGCCTTTGTGGGAATACAGAGCCCTATGTAAACTTTGGTCTCTGCATGCATCAGCACTGTGAAGCACAATATTATGTGTAGATGACAACTGAGATAAGTTTGTCCGTGTGCTTCAGGACAGAGTTCACTTCACCTCCTTCTCACAAGCTGAGATGTAGCAATGAGGACCAGCCTAACTTTGCCGTGGGGTGGCATTAAAAAATACTTCATCTTGTGTGTTCAAGGTGAGGTGACTTTAGCTCCTTTCTGATGCAGACAGACAGATAAGAACTTAGGCTACTTTCACACTAGCGGCAGGACGGATTCGACAGGCTGTTCACCCTGTCAGATCCGTCCTGCCTCTATTTCGCTGTGCCGCCGGACCGCCGCTCCGTCGCAGCAAGGCAGTGCACAGCGAAAGGCCGCCGGACTAAAAGTACTGCATGTCCGACTTTTTAGTCCGGCGGCCTCTCACCGCGAACTGCCGAGCTGCTCCGGAGCTCCGCCCATTATAGTCAATGGGGACGGAGCGGCGGTCCTGTGGCACGGCGAAATAGCAGCAGGACGGATCCAATAAGGTGAACAGCCTGTCGGATCCGTCCTGCTACTAGTGTGAAAGTAGCCTTAGCTGTGACTTGCACATAATTTTGTGCTTCACAGTGCTAGCACAGAGAAGGAGCCTGCAAAAGGATCTTGCTCTGTGCTCTGAATTCAATGCCCAGGAATCTGACAGTGGCCATTTTAGCTCTTCCACTGACAATTCGCTTACCTTTTGTTCTCAATTGCCTTAGCTTTTGGTTGCCTTGAGCTTGACACTTTAGCTTGGTACAGTTTTCGTCCTGATGATCAAATTCTCCCAGGGGCCAGGTCACTGACTCCTAACTCTGACTACTAACTTTACTGATTCTCTAATGGGCTCAGACTTTGACTTGTTAGTTGCTAGACCTGGTCTAAGTTCTTCCCTTGGCCTGGTGGGATTGGGCCCAGCTGTTGCATATAGAGCTGCTTCATCTGAAGTCATCTACATTACTAGAGGACAAACCTACAAGGAGGAAGACTCACACACTCACCTGTAGCCATTTAAAAGCACCAGTTCACCCAGTACAGGCTTGTTGAGAGGGAAACTTCCTCCCCTCCTTTGCTCATTAGTCTCTCAGTTACACATACATCTGTCTTTAGGTCACTGCAGCTGCTACAGGTCCCTAGACAGGGATTCCAATTCAGGTCTGGCCTGCAGTCCTTCTTTTGTACACACTTTCCCGGGGATACATCCATGTCTGATGCTGTTGTGCCACTCTTAAGTGATGTTGAAGAGAAAGTCCCTCTTCTCTTATGGCTGCCACTAGACTCAAGTACAGCAGGAGGGAGACTTCATAGCAGAGAATGGGCTTTTGTATGGTATCTTTCATGTTGGACTGTATTGAACATTACACAGTTGACTACAGGACTTAGACCCAATATAGAATGAAAATGCATTGGTGTGGGAAGGCTGAGTTGTTCATGTTATTATTTAAAAGAGGAAGCCCTTTATGTCAATGGGAGTTGTGTGTATACTTGTTATGGTCTTACTGGAAGTACTGTTTGCAGCCCAGCAGTAAGGGGCAATGCAGGCTTGCAGAGAGTGAATGCCAAGTGTGTCCTGAATATACAGTTGTATATGACAATACCCTTGAATAAGAAAGTATGTTTCATTAAATAAAGGTGTTGTGACCGTGTAGACAGTGTACCATAGTTGTGCTACATTCAAGAACTGGGGTTCCCATTGAGAAGACCACATGCAACCCATTAGAGGCTATACTGTTAGACTACAAAACTTAAGTAAAGGTGTTTCCTGTTGCACTTGGTTGTTGTCTACGACTATTATTTTCAATTCATCTTGTGCCTGCCTTTCTTCTAGACTTATGTTACACAAGCATTGGTTTATTCCTTGACTGATTTCTGATCCTACAGCTCATGAGTAATCTCTTCTCACTGACATTGATGTCATTGAAGCTAAGGAATGTGTGAACCCCCTCCCCTTGCAGAGTTTGCTTTGGGTGATTTGCTTTCTTTCTACACAACCTATGAAATTCTTGCAAACTACCTTGTGTATGCTTTATATCCTTGTGTATCCTTCCTATCTGTAGCCTGTAGGAATTGACCCTCTTGGATGGTTTTTCACCTTTCCACATTCTGATCTGTTTGTACAAAACTCCACCCCTCCCAGCAGCTTTCTCCAACAGTGAGGGAAGGGAGCAGGAGAAAAGAAAGAACCTCGAAAACAGTAGCAGGGTTCTGACAGATTTATTTCTGATTCAACAGCACCACCATCTACAGTAGGTAAAGTGACTTGCACGTAGTCTGTAGAAGCAAAATAGTAGAAATTTTCTAAGTAAAACTGATTTGTTGTTTAGGCATTTAAGAAGCAAATGAAAAAAGTCAGGGCAAAGATATCCACAGCCTTAAAGCTGCATTATACATATACTTGTACTGTGTATTGCTGGTCCCATGAGAAAGCACAGACCGGACCTAGGGCTGCAGGCCTGGGGGAGGCCTGGCATGACATAGGCTTGGAGGGAGTGAGCTGTTCAGGATTTATGGGGTTAATTGGTAGGGTTGGTGGGGCGTTGCATTAGGGGAGGGGTATATGGCTCTAAAAAGGGTAGTAAGAGCGGGAAAAGGGGCCATTTTGTAGGGACAGCGGATCTGCAGCAGCCATTGCTAGACCTGCCACGTACCTCTTATGTGCCTGTTGTTAACCTACCAGCATGTCATCCATTGAAGTGCTGCTGGCGCAGCAGCGGAGAGCAGGGGACAGGAGTGGCTGCAGGCTTCAGTGGCAGGCCTGCTGCCGGGGTCGGGGAATTGGCTTCTACGGCTTCCCCCATTAGCCTGCTGCGGAGGACTAGGCCTCCGACGTGCCTTAGTCCGGAGGAGCCCCTCCGGCACATACCGCAGGTAACAGGCGGTCGTGTGCCGGGATAAATCCTGTAGGAAGGCGGGACCCTGGGTGCGGGAGGCGCGATGCCCCCTCATCTGATGCAGTCGGCGGGGATGCAGGAGCAGGTTCGGCAGGTGGGCCAGGACAGACTCACCTTGTCCGGCATGGGAGAGAAGTTGAGGCTCCCTCTGCAAGTTGGAGGGGTCAAGATGGTGGCCCTGTGCTTAGTTCAGTGATCGGGCAGCGTGTGGCTGGCTCAGAGTCAGCTCCAGCTTTGATAATGGTGGCCTCTAGTGACAGAGCTGCAGAAGTGCAGGCTCCATCAGCAGCAAGTAGTGGCACAGTCAGTGCTGAAGACCTGATGACAGCCAAAGGAGTGATCAGCGATGGTCAAATTCCAACATCATGTTCCGGCTGGTGGAATCACAGTGTTCACAAAGCCGGGTGAGATACGACGGGAGTTCTTATTAGCGGTTGCTTGTCACAGAGGGGCTCCCGCGGTTGGGAGGAAACCAGGGGTTTCCGTAACGGGTGGGCTGGGTGATTTGTCATTGGGGTTTAGGAAGTTAGTGAAGGGGCTGGTGAGTACGGGGTCAGTGATGGGGTCACCGTTGGTGGCTTGGGGCTTACAAGGGTCAGCAGAACTGGGTAGTAGTGGGGCAGTGGTGGCAGAACAGATGGGGGATAGTGAGGCTGTGGGTACGAGGGCTACTGGGTCGTCGGGGGCATCATTACAAGGGCCTGCAGATGGGGATGGGGTTTTGGAGAGAGAGGAAAGAGACGAGGGGGAGCCATGATTGGACGACGCTGCGAGAGGATAGGTATATGTATGCTTTTAGAGGACTTTGGGGGCACACTTGAGGCTGGAGGTGAAAGAGAAAATTTGGAAAGGGGAGTATGTGGACATATTTTCATTACTCCCACTGGAATGGTTTAATTTAGATATGAAAAGGAAGGATGATAGGAAAAAGGAAGATGAGGATAAGCAGCGGTACAGTTTAATTCTGCAGATTTTTTCCAACTGGATGCAGGCACTTGTGATCATGGCCATTGTCATTGGGGAGAAGGTGCGGGAGAATTGTTCTGCACTTTTCTGCTACCTGGACGCGACAGGGGAGGCATATCGGGTATATGGGGGGCAGGGTTGGTTGAGGTATGATAAGTAGTGATGAGCGGCAGGGGCAATATTCGAATTCGCGATATTTCGTGAATATTTGGGCGAATATTCGTCATATATTCGTGAATTCGCGAATTCGTAATCTCCAGGCATTAATTTCTTGAAAATTCGCATGAACTGGTATTTAAAAAAAAAAAATGAATATTCGCAATTACAAATATATTTATCAATATTCTAAATATTCGCGAGTTCTCGAAGTGCCGATATTCACGATTAAAATAAGAACGTAAGAACCGAGCGGGTAGGCTTCGGAGAGAAGACGTGGATTTTTTTGATGATAGGGTGGAATTTTGTATTAGGAGGTCAAAGACGGATCAGTTGGGTCGTGGTTGTCGGGTTGTTTTATACCAGGTGGCGTGTTCGGTCGCATGCCCGGTTCGGTGTCTTAGGGAGTTTTGGGAGCGGTTGGGGGTGATGGGCCGTTGTTGGTTTATGAGGATGGGTCGTTTCTTTCTTGTTTCCAGTTTATGGCAGTACTGCAAGCTTGTTTAGCAAGGTTAAATAGAGACCCTTTGTTGTTTGGGGGTCATTAGTTTCGAATTAGCATGGCCACTGAGGCGGCTAGGAGGGGGTTGGGGGACGATATCATTTGTTGCATTGGTCTATGGGAGTCTATTCGGTTCCGGTCCTATGTTAAGCCAGCGTTGTTATAAAAGTGGTAATGGAGTTATTACAGGGTTAGGGCATGTTGAAGACCATTTTTTGTTAATGTGTTGCATTTTGAGTTTCCTACAAGTGGTTCAGCGTGCCTGGTTTGGATCATGGGGCACTCTTGTGTGTTCTGGGAGCGTTGCCTGCAGCAGTTAGGCTGGACGGAAGACAACTGGGTTTTCCAAGAGAGGTGGCAGTGATTCCCTGGTTGGGTATGAGAGGAATGCTGTAGGGTTGGGTTCTCCCGGAGTTCTATAGATTTGTGAGGTTAGATTAGTCCCTGGGGTATTGGTGTTACATGTGGGGAGGGGTGACTTGGGGGTGCAACCCTTTAGAGAGCTCACAAAAGACATTAAATGAGATTTTTTGCTTTTCTGGGATATGGTGCAATGGAAGCAATGGAGGGATGCTAGGTCGGTGGAGATGCTTAACAAAGCCAGGATAAAAGTTAATAGGGCGGTAGGTCGTTTTGTGGTGAGAAATGGCGGTCTGGCAGTTGTCATAGGGAGCAGGAAGTGGGAGAGGGGGCTTTTTGGAGGGGGGATGGAGTACACCTGAATGTGATGGGGATTCACTTGTGGTGTTCGGGTGTACAGGACGGGATTGAGTTAAGCGGGTTTAGCAGGACGCAAGGAAGTGAGGTTTCACCCCCTCTTGTGTCGTGAGTGGTGGTGGGTCCTTGGAGTTGGTGGTTATGGGGGATCTGGCGTGGTGGGGAGGGAGCCAAGTGGGCTCTGGACTACCCAGGTATTGGAATTTGGGGTGTGATATGGAAGGTATCTGCCCACGTTTGTTGCCCATGGTTACCGTTTTCTTCCTCTGAGATGGCGTTTATCGGATAAAGGTAATTTAATTGAAGGGTGGGGCAGGTACCCATCTGGTTTACGGGGCTCCGAAGACCCTCCCTGTGTTTAATGTTTTTCTTGGGCGGGCCTTCAGGTGGGAAGGCCTTGGGGTTGGTTATGTATGTTATTTATTGTGTTTGTTATTTAATAAAATGTCTGCTGTGGCCAATAAAATCCACCTACGGAGTTGTGTCTTTATTGGGTTAGGAATGGGGGGACATTGGGGGGGAACGACTTGCAATACGCTTGTCATATCCATTCTCCAGTCTCTGCTTTCTCTCATCAGTATGATAAAGAGTTGCCTGGTGGCATATGTTTTTCTGTCCCTGTGCCAGCCATCATCTGCAGTTTACATGGAAGCGCTAATTAAAAATCCTGTCAGCTATGTTGTTAGTGATTCTTTTTTTAACCTTCTCACAGTAGATCAGCACAAAAGTAGTGATTTACACATCACTCAAACAAGTGAAATTGAATGGTTTACATGTAGAATGCCAGTTTTACAGAGGAGAGAAGTTGATTTTGTACTTGAAGGCCAGAAATGTCTTTACCATGGAGGAAACAATATGAATATACACGATTGCATCCATCTCTGAGTAGTTACATGGTTACAACATGGTACATCCTGCCTGCAGACACGGGGTGGAGGGGGGTAGAGGAGGTAGAAGAAGAAAAAAGTAAGGATAGAGACTTCTTTCCTCAAACGTTTCTGAGACAACCTACTTGTTACCTATGAGAAAAAATCTAAATCTAATCTGGCATTTTGCTTACTTTTCAGCACCAATTTACAGTTTGAATCTAATCTATAAAAAAATTACTATTTACAGACATGAGAAAAACAAAGTACACCCTCATTTAATTATATGGTTTTATGTATAAGGACAATGAAAAACATCTGGTCCTTAGGTAAATATAACCTCAGATGAACAAAACTGACAGATTACACCATGTCATTAGTTATTTAACATGACTAGGCCAAAATGCGGTGGGTGAAAAATTAAGTGCACCTTTACTGCTACCAAAGGAATTAGGAGTAATGCTGGTTTCACACGAGCGTGACGGATTAGGTCCGGATGCGTTCAGGGTGCGTTCAGTGAAACTCGCACTATTTTTCAAGCAAGTTCAGTCAGTTTTGTCTGCGATTGCATTTAGTTGTTCAGTTTTTTCCGCACGGGTGCAATGCGTTTTGATGCGTTTTTCACGCGCGTGATAAAAAACTGAATGTTTACAAACAACATCTCTTAGCAACCATCAGTTCAAAACGCATCGCACCCGCACTTGCTTGTGGATGCAATGCGTTTTTCACGCAGCACCATTCACTTCTATGGGGCCAGGGCTGCGTGAAAAACGCAGAATATAGAACATGCTGCGATTTTCACGCAACGCAGAACTGATGCGTGAAAAACAACGCTCATGTACACAGACCCATTGAAATGAATGGGTCAGGATTCAGTGCGGGTGCTATTCGTTCACGTCACGCATTGCACCCGCGCGGAAAACTCACTCGTGCGAAAGGGACCTAACAGTTATGTGCTGCTAATCAAATGCCCTTGATTAAGTGATTAGCAGTAAGCGTGACCACTTCTACAAAACAAAAGTTTTGACAGTTTGCTGGTCTGGAGCTTTCAGGCATGTGTTACTATAATGGGTAGGAGGAAAGAAATCAATGATTGTAGAGAAGCAATTGTTGCTGTCTATCAATCTGCAAAGCGTTATAAGGCCATTTCCAAACAATTGGAAGTCCATCATTCTACAGTAAGAAAGTGTATGCACCAGTGGAAAACATTCAAGACTCCTGACTATCTTCTAAGGCCTCATGCACACGACCGTAGTTTGGGTCTGCATCCGAGCTGCAGTTTTTGCGGCTCGTGTGCGGACCCATTCACTTCAATAGGGCCGCAAAAGATGTGGACAGCACTCTGTGTGCTGTCCGCATCCTTTGCTCCGTTCCATGGCAAAAAAATATATAGCATGTCCTATTCTTGTCCGTTTTGCGGACAAGAATAGGCGTTTCTACAATGGGCCGCCCGTTCCGTTCCGCAAATTGTGGAATTGTGCATGAGGCCTAAGGAGAATAAATTACACCCAACTTGTAAGATTTACTAAAAAAAATTCAAGATTTACATTTACGACTCTACAGGTCTCAGTTTTCATGTTAAATATTCAATTTCATGACAATACAAATACAAAAAGATAGATAATGGGGAGACAGAAAAGGAAATACAGCGGCACTGCTCCTATGGAGAGAACACCCCCGCCTCCTACGATCCGGAACTCCTGAACCTGCGGCTGCACAAGCGGACCCAGCGTGGTAAGAGTGATATGTCGCAAGGAAAGTAGATAACAGACACGCGGCACTCATCAGGGTCGGATCTTCATAGATTCTTTATTGCTAGCTAGCAAAGTAGAGTCGAGTGCACAGGCTGGGGAGCGGGATGGCCCAGGTGTGGATGAGTGGTCATCCACACCTGGGCCATCCCACTCCCCAGCCTGTGCACTCGACTCTACTTTGCTAGCCAGCAATAAAGAATCTATGAAGATCCGACCCTGGTGAGTGCCACGTGTCTGTTATCTACGTTCCTTGCGACAAATACAAAAAGGTTGAACAAGTATGGGTTGTTTGAATGGGTTCCCAGGAAAAAGCCTCTTCTTTCTGAAGAGAGCAAAGTAGCATGGCTTAGGTTTGTGAAACGAATGAAACAATGTTCCTTGGACAGACGAGACCAAAGTGAAGGTGTCTGGCCATATAATGCATGTTTTCAGTTTTAGTCGCATTTTGTGAACCCGACATTTTTGGTGGGTTTACTGACTTTTTCATTCACATTATACACTGCTGGTTTCCATGGTTACAACCACCCTGCAATCCAGCAGCAGTGGCTATGCTTGCACACTAAAGGAAAAGCACAGGCCTCTCTGGCCGCCGGGACCACCGGATTGAGCATAGACAGGCTCTTTTTCCTACAACATGCAAGCACGGACACCACTGCTGGACTGCAGAAGTTTATAAATGTGATAGAAAAATTAATCAAACCAGCAAAGGAGGTAATATGCATAATCACATTATATTAGTAAATGCCTGGTATTAACTTTGTCTGCATAATAAATGCAATTTGCTAAATTGACACAACCCCTTTAAAATCAATAGGAAATACGAAATGCAGGACACAGTAGCTTTCTTTACTTCAGGTGTTTTTGTTAATTATGTCTATATGGCATCTTTTGAAAAAAGCAGCATGTTGAAACTTTTGGCTTTTTTATTCTGTTTTAACATCACCTTCTCTATAGGGAATAAAACAGCAGAAAAAAATGTGGTTTACATTGTTGTTAAAAAAAAGTGGTTTCTACGGCTTTTTTAGTGAGAAAAAATGCCAGATCAAATCATATGAGTTGGAGCCCCTAGGCCACTTTCACACTGTCTGTCATTTTTATCAGTATTTGTAAGCTAAAATCTTTCCGTTAGGGTCCATTCACACGTCCATAGTGTATTGCGGATCCGCAATACACCCGGCCGGCACCCCCATAGAACTGCCTATTCTTGTCCGCTACCGGAAGTTTGGGGCCACGCTCCGGAAATGCGTATGTGGACAGCACACTGTTTGCTGTCCACATCCATTCCTGCCCCATAGAGAATGAATGGGTCCACACCCGTTCCAGATAATTGCGGAACGGGTGCGGACACATTCTACGGATGTCTGAATGGAGCCTTATACTTTTTCTGTGCAGGTCCCCCTCCTGGTTTTGGCTTACAAATACTGGCCTCTTTCACAAGTCAGTGAATCACGCATGTGTGCTATCCATGTTCTCCATGGACAGCACATGTCCACACATATTTAATGTTTGTATTCACATCATAGTTTTTTCCATGGGCCGTTTGTCCATGGTGAAACCACAGAAGTGCAGTGACCATTCCCTGCTAAAGGGTTAATGCCAGGTTAACTGCTAAAGGCTTAATGTTATGGGTCATTGCTAGTGTTAGGTGAACTTGTGTTTTAACTTTGGAGTACAAGGTCCGAGTTATGGAAGAATCTCGTTATGGATTCTGCTACCATGGACCATAACGGAATCCTATGACGGCATGCACCACTGAAGCCTATAAGAGGCAATCCATATTGCATTCTGTCATAATAGAGGTCTATGCTGGTCATAGTGCATGCTGTCATAAAATTTCATTATGGTCCGTGGTAGCGGAATCCTTTACAGGATTTTTTTGATAAACCCTGTATGCTGAACTTAAAACACAAGTTTGCTCAACACTATTCATTACTGTGTTAAAGTGTCCACTGTGATACTGACTATGATCTATAGACTATGTGACCCAAAAAGGCTATGTGTATGGGTAACACACAGTTAAGCTGGAATACTGGAGAGCACCCGACAGTTTAGGGAGGGTGATGAGGGACTGGTGGTGTCCCCTTTCCCCTTCCTAGGTTATAGTCAGGCCCCCTGCTCTTCTGGTGGCAGGTTTGGGCAAGGCAGGGTTAATGGTGCTGGGAAAGGAGTGTGAGGGGTTAATGGAGGGTGGTATTGCCAGGAAGCAGGAAGGGGAGGTGGTTGTAGCTAGGGGTATATATACGCCCCCTTCTGCCCCTGCCTCTTCCTCTTTTCGGAGAAGGCAAGCTGGTAGGTTTTCTTGCTTGCTGCCTGTCCCCCCAAGAGTATGGCTGCAGGAGACGCTCGGTTGCGGGATGCTCTCCTTGCAAGGTTTAGTGAGGAAGGGGAGGGCTGGCTGCGCTCGTTTCTGAGCAGCCTGAGCGCTACTGCTTCCTCTCTCCCTCCTGCGCCTGGGTTGATTGCTGTGGTGGGTGCACCGCAGGTGGCTGCTTCACCCCCTATTGCCCCCTCTGATATTCCTGCCGGGCGGCGTTCCGGCCGTACTCACCGGCCCCCGGTGCGTCTGGGTCACTCGCCTCCTCCCTCCCTGGGCGCCGCTCCAGCTCCGGTTGTGCCGCGCAGGCGCGCTGCCTCTGTGCGGCGGCCGGGGGTGGTTTCGCGCCAGCCGGAGTTGGCCCCGCCCCTTCCGCTTCCGCCTCCTGTGCCGATCCAGTCTCGGTGTGCGGCGGTGTGGGGAGCGGGAAGGTTTGCAGGCATGGGGTCCCATCATAGTGTTCAGGAGGATGGGGAGCGAT
This sequence comes from Bufo gargarizans, assembly GCF_014858855.1. NCBI lineage: Eukaryota > Metazoa > Chordata > Amphibia > Anura > Bufonidae > Bufo > Bufo gargarizans. The sequence continues at coordinate 491,556,956 of NC_058084.1, read as the reverse complement.
CATTAACCCCTCCAGACTCGCAGCAGGCCCCTCTTCTCCCTCCTCCTCCTCTCCCTCCTGTTGTGCATGGGCATGGGGATGGCTTAATACTTTTGCCTGGGGATATGGGGGCGGTTGCACAGTTGCCCGCACACTCCCCCCCTGCTGTGGGGGTAGTGCCTATAGTGCCCCCCTTCTCAGATGCCACCCTCCCTCCCACTAACTCAGCCATCTGCGGTTCCTCCCCCCACTGGTCACTCGCGCAGGCGCAGGGAGGTGTCATTGTCCCCCTCCTCATCGGTTGATGGCAGGAGCAGGGGCCGCCGGTGTCGCCGTAGTCGTCGACCGCGGCGCGGTTCCCGGTCTTCTAGGCACAGTAGGCGGTCCAGATCCTCTCGTTGGCGCTCCCCGTCGTCCTCAGACAGGTCTTCGGGCGCTTCAGGGGAGTCTGTTCGAACACCGCGTTCCCGGCGGGACAGGCCGGTCCCGGTTGAGCTGTCCAGGGCATCCAGCCTGGTGAATTTGGCGGTGCATAGGAATGACGTGCCTGTACCTGCGTTGGCCGCGCCGATACCTTCCCCTGCTGGTGAGTACCAATATGCTGGGGCGTGGGGGGCTGGTGGGTCCTCTGCGGGTTTGGAAGTGTTATTGAAGTCTTTATTGGATAAATTGCCGGCTTTGTTGCCCCCGGCAGCACCAGTTGCGGTTGCGCCGGAGTTGGTCGCAGCGGCGGCTCCGGGGCCCGATTTGAGGGAGGCCTCGTCCGCATCTGATCGGGCCCCACCGGTGCTGGCGGGTGTGCATAAGGATTCTTTTTTCTGCGGGGTTAGCCCTTTGGGTTTGCATTTAGAGGAGGCGGTGCGGGAGAAGATTTGGTCCAATCAGTATGTGGACATTTGGTCGCTGGTATCAGTTGACCAGCACACGGTGGATAGGGAGAAACGTTTCTTGGATAAGCCTTATGATAGGAGGGGGAAGGTGTCCAAGACTATGAACAATTTGTTGCAGGCGTTTGCGGTTTTGGGGTGCGTTATGGGGCAGCGGCACCCGGAGCGCTGTGCGGAGTTGTTCATATATTTGGACACTATCTATAGTGCGTATAAGGCTCATGGGGGTAGCGCGTGGTGGAGGTATGATGAAGAGTTCAGGAGGCGTTTGGCGCTTCAGCCGGAGCTGGGTTGGGGAGTGAAGGCCACGGATGTGTGGCTTCGCTTGATGGTGTCACAGCGCCCGCCTTCCTTTCCAGGGGCGGCCGCTGGTGCCGGGGCCTCGGCAGCCCAGGGGCCACTGGCCGTTAGACGACCGGGCGCGTGCTGGTTGTTCAATGAGGGTTTCTGCAAATATGCCGGTTTGTGTAAGTACAAGCATGAATGCTCGGCCTGTGGCGGCCCTCACGCAGCGGGTAGGTGTACCAGATCCCAGGTTAGGCTCGGTAGAACCCCCTCGGCCTTTGAGCCCAAGGACGCCAGTCAGCGTGGTAGAGATGGCGCCGTGGTTAAGCAGGTATCCCAATAGGGAAGCTGCTGTGACCCTGTTTGAGGGTTTTTCTGACGGGTTTTCCATTCCGTTTGTTCTTAGTCGGCTTCCGGTTTACGCCGATAACCTTAAATCTGTCAGGGAATACCCGGGAGTCCTAGAGGCTGAGTTGCAGAAGGAGGTTTCGGCTGGTAGGATGGCTGGCCCCTTTGTGGACCCGCCTTTTTCCAATTTGAGGGTTTCGCCGTGGGGTGTGGTCCCCAAGAAGGAGGTGGGAAAATTCCGCCTTATCCATCATCTGTCTCATCCCCGTGGTATGTCTGTGAATGATGCTATCCTTCCTGAGGAGGCCTCCGTTACGTATGTATCTTTTGATAGGGCAGTGGCGTTGGTGCGAAAGGCGGGACGGGGTGCCCTTATGGCGAAATCAGATATTGTATCTGCGTTTAGGTTGTTGCCCATTCACCCTGATTGTTTTCATTTGCTGGGGGGTTGTTTCGAGGGCCGTTTTTATTACGATATGTGTCTACCTATGGGGTGCTCCATCTCGTGCCATTACTTCGAAATGTTCAGCTCATTCTTGGAATGGGTTGTTCGGGTTGAGTCTGGGTTGTCGTCTGTAATTCACTATCTTGACGACTTCCTTTTTGTGGGTTCACAGGAGAGTGATGGCTGTCGATTCTTGCTGTCCACGTTTTTGGAGTTAATGGCTCGCTTTGGAGTCCTATTTCGGTTGAGAAGACGGAGGGCCCGGTTACTTGTCTTTCCTTTTTGGGGATTGAAATTGATTCGGTCGCAATGGTTTTTCGGCTTCCCGGAGACAAGTTGAGTACCTTGGCGGGGTTGATTGAGGGTTTCTTGGCGGTGCGGAAGGTTACCTTGCGGCAACTTCAGTCCCTTTTGGGTTTGCTTTGTTTTGCGTGTCGGGTCATGCCTATGGGTCGGGTTTTTTCGCGTCGCCTCTCTTTGGCGACGCGTGGAGGCCGGGCCCCTCGGCATCGTATTCGGCTTACGAGCTCGATGAAGGCGGACCTGAGGGTGTGGAGTTCCTTTTTGGGTGCCTACAATGGGCATACTTGCTTTATTGCTGAGGTGGTTTCGAACTCAGAATTGGCGTTGTGGTCTGATGCGGCTGGCTCTTGTGGCTTTGGTACGATACTGGGTACGGAGTGGTGTGCGGCCCCCTGGCCTGAGGAGTGGCGCGCCTTGGGGCTTGTTAAGAATCTGACTCTGTTGGAGCTGTTCCCTATAGTGGTGGCGGTGGAGATTTGGGGTGACTGTTTAGCGAACCGGCATGTTTGTTTTTGGACGGATAATCTAGGGACTGTTCAATGTATTAATTGTTTGTCGTCCTCGTCCCTCCCGGTGTTGGTGTTGCTGCGGCATTTGGTGCTCCGTTGTCTGGAGCGCAACATTTACTTCCGGGCCAGGCATGTTCTGGGAGTTGATAATCGTGTCGCTGATGCTCTTTCTCGCTTCAATTGGCAGGTGTTTCGGGAACTTCTTCCGGAGGCGCAATCGGATGGGTGGGAGTGCCCTCAGTTCCTGTGGCGGCTGGTGGCCAGCAGCTGATGTCCCTCGTGAGTGCGTCGGTGTCGCCGGCGACTTGGCAGGCACATGGTAAGGCCTGGGCTGACTGGTTGGCTGTGAGTGGGGTAAGAAATGTGGCTGAGAGGGATGATGTACGCCTGGAGGTGACGGTGGAATGGTTGTTGAGGATGAGGTTTATGGGGGTTTCAGCCCCGGTTGCGCGGCGGTGTTTGGCTGGAGTAGCGTTTTACTTTAAATTGTGTGGATGGGCGGATGTGACGAAGGTTTTTGTGGTGAAGCAGGCTATGAAGGGATGGCAGAGGGAGTATGTGGTTAAGGATAGTAGGCGGCCTATTTCTTTTACATTGCTTTGCAAGTTGGTTGGGTGTTGTGGGACTGTTTGCTCGTCGGCGTTTGAGGGTTCCATGGTGGCGGCTAGATTCTGTCTCGCCTTCTTTGCGGCTCTGAGGGTGGGTGAACTGGTGGCCCCTTCGGGTGTTAGGCCTGGGGGTTTGGCGGAATCGGATGTGGTACTTGGTAACAATGCTCTCAGAGTCCGTATTAAGAAGTCAAAGACCGACCAATTGGGAAAAGGGGTGTGGCTGCCGAAATTGCCGGTTGCGGGGTTGGCTTGCCCGGTAAGACTGGTGGGGGAGTATATGGCGGTTCGGGTGGGTGGCGTGAATTTCCTTGCGCATGCGGATGGATCCCCGTTTACGAAGTTCCAGTTTTCTTCTGTTTTGCGCAGCTGCTTGAGGCAGTCGGGGGTGGAGCCTGGTGAGTTTGGCACTCATTCCTTTCGTATTGGTGCGGCTACGGAAGCGGCTAGGGCTGGCTTATCCGAATCTGAGGTGATGCGTATTGGTAGGTGGCGATCTGCCTGCTTTGCGCGTTATATTCGCCCGGATTTGCTGGTCTGAATTCTTCAGTTTGCTGATGTGCTATGTCAAAAAAAAAACTAAACGAAAAAATATGTATGACTATGGAGTTTACGGCATGGGAAGGGGTGGTTTATGTTCATGGGGCGGTATGCTACCGTTCCTGTTTGTGGTACTGTTTATGCATGCATGGTGGATTTGTTTTTTCATCTTTATTTCTTTTAGGTGCTGTTCGTCCGGTGGTTTGGCTGTTGGGCCATTCTTATATATTTTGGGCTGCGCAGCGGGCGGAACGATGGCCTGGAGGTCGGAGCCTTGGATTCAGGGAAGTAGAGGTGTTTTGGAAGGTGGTCTCAGCTGTTGCCTGAGGTGGTTGACATTGGTCTCCGGTCGGTAGGACCGGTGGTACTGGTGATCCATGCGGGCGGAAACGATCTTTGTGCCCTACGGCTTACGGAGTTGATGGCGCTCATGCGTTCTGACCTTGAGAGGTTTCCGGCTTTCTTTAGAGAGTTGGTTATCGTGTGGTCGGAGGTGGTGCCCCGGGTGGTGTGGCATGGGGCCCGGGATGGTGAGGCTCTGGAGAGGTGCCGGAGGACTTTGAATGCTCGTATCTCGCGCTTTGTGCGCTCTCGTGGTGGTGTCACGGTTCGTCATCGGCAGTTGGAAGGAGACAATAGGGCCTTGATGAGGCCGGATGGGGTCCATCTGACGGAGATCGGGCTGGATATATTTTTGTCTGGCCTTCAAGATGGCATTGAGCAGGGCTTCTTTTTGCTGGGTGGTGGTCGGAGTCCTGTATAATCGGCCTCCTCCGTGGCGGCAATGTGGAGAACAGGAGCATAATCGGAGCTGAGTTGGCGCACGTGCCCTCTGGTGTTCAGGGGTTGGCACACCGCACAGATGGAGTGGTTGGAGGAGGAGTTTAAATGTGCCTGTTTAACGTGAGCTGTGGCCGACAATCACCCAGTAAAAGAGAGTTTAAACAGTTGAGCGGTGTCCGTGTCCTTTTGTTTTAGGATGAATGGGGTATGGGGGGGGGGGGGGCCTGAAGGGCGGTGCGATTTTCACGCATGGTTGCTAGGAGACGATCGGGATGGGGACCTGATCATTATTATTTTCCCTTATAACATGGTTATAAGGGAAAATAATAGCATTCTTAATACAGAATGCATAGTACAATAGATCTGGAGGGCGTAAAAATAAATAAAATATAACTCACCTTAATCCACTTGATCGTGCACCCTGGCTTCTCTTCTGTCTTCTTCTTTGCTGTGCAAAGGAAAAGTACCTTTGATGACATCACTGCGCTCATCACATGGTCCGTCACATGATCCATCACCTAAGTAAAAGACCATGTGATGAGCGCAGTGACGTGATCAAAGGTCCTATTCCTCAAAGAAAAAGACAGAAGAGAAGCCGGGCTGCGCGATCAAGTGGATTAAGGTGAGATATATATATATATTTTTAACCCCTCCAGCCCTATTGTACTATGCATTCTGTATTAACAATGCTATTGTATTCCCTTATAACCATGTTATAAGGTAAAATAATAAAATCTACACAACACCTAACCCAAACTTCTGTGAAGAAGTCCGGGTTCGGGTCTGGGTACTAAACATGCCGATTTTTCTCACGCGCGTGCAAAACGCATTACAATGTTTTGCACCCACTCGGGAAAAACACAAACACGGAACGCAATCGCAGTGAAAACTGACTTGTTTTAGTGTCAAAATCGCACAATTTTCCCTGAATGCACCCTGAACGCATCTGGCCCCAATCCGCAACGCCCGTGTGAAAGGGGCCTAAGCCATGAAAGAAGTCTTCTTCAGGAAAACACTATTCCTGAGAGTGGAAAGCTCAAAGAAAAAGTTACTTTGCTGAAAACTACCTCTGAGAGAAGGAGGCAATGTAGTTTTGCAGATGGTTGAGGACCAAGTAGGCCATGCTTGGACTGAGTCAGTAAAGGTAACATATACTTATAGTTTGGACATTACTGCCCGTGATCTGGGTTTTATTTCTTCTTGCTCCCGCCACACTTATGAGAGGGAAACCCCCCACCGTACAATGTCTGAAATTAAGGAAACCCGCTAGGCCTTAAAGCCAGGATAAGGGAGCAGGTCACCTCCTATTGCTACCCTCATCCTATCCCTGACCCCCTAACAGCTTGAGTGAACCCAGATGGTAAAAGGGCTCATGCACCGGAACCTGGGCCCCACAGAACATATCGGTCCCTGCAATATGGAAGTCAGGAATAAGAGACGGCATGGTTGAACCGGAGTCTCACACAGGCCTAGCAACTGGGAATGGCAGACAGTGCACAGCTACTGGATCAGCAGGTAAGAGCCAAGAACAAAAAGCACTTACCTGCCACAGCAACAACGAAGGCTGGACCCCATGAAACAGTACTGGAACCCTAACACCTAACAGGACACAGCACAAACAACTCATACAGGAATCCAGCACACCAGTAACTGCCTGGACCCCCATGTGGACAGGATGCATGGTGGCCCTCCGGCAGAGTTGCGCATTGACATTTGGTTCACCCTCCTGGGAACCCCAGGGACCCACTTCTGGAGGTACAGACAAACAGGGGAACATCTAGCATCCATGCCGGACAGAATACACCAAACACTGACCAGACACGGAACAAGAACTAGAATTACAACAACCCCAGAACATATACCCACACCAAACATAACAACAGGTAAGGTAGGGAAAATCGAGGAGACATAAGGATGACATCGAAAAAAATGTGGGGGGTTCAGTCAGCACAGCCCTGTATGCTATGGCGAAATACAGATATCAACGCAAAAAACACAAATGCATTCGCACTCTGCAACCAGCACTCTGCCCTGCCTCTATGCTGGATGTTGAATGAGGCATTGGTGTACATTTTGGCCAAAGCGTAATAAGCCACTCACCACGTTAAGGTCGCCTCCATGAGTGGTCCCTAACACTAGTTCCTACCTATTATGGGCCATGACAGCCACGCAAAGTCCAGGGAGCGCAGGTTGCAGAGTGTGATTGCATTTGTGTTTTTTGCAATTGTATCTGTATTTCGCCATAGCTATGTGCACCTGCATACAGGGCTGTGCTGACTGAACCCCCAAATTTATTTCTTTGTAGTATATATTGGAGGCAGTGGCGATCTCCATGCAGCCATGCACACCTGAGCAGTTAGTCTGCCCTGGAGGCTGGTTTTAAAGTCAGTATAAAGTTGAGTCTGCTTATATAGCACCTACCAGTAGCCATTTGGCTCCAGGAGAAGTATATAGTGGGCTCAGCATGCATGTTGGTACTTGCATCCCTGGATCCGATGAAAGCTGTAATGGCACCGGACGGGGTTAAAAGCAGAGTGTGCTTGGCGTGCATGCTGTACCTGCACTCCCTGGACTTTGTGTGGCTGTCATGGCCCATAACAGGTAGGGACTAGTGTTAGTGACCACTCATGGAGGCGACCTTGACGTGGTGAGTGACTTATTACGCTTTGGCCAAAATGTACACCAATGCCTCATTCAACATCCAGCATAGAGGCAGGGCACAGTGCTGGTTGCAGAGTGCGATTGCATTTGTGTTTTTTATTAAGGATGACATCGCTGGAGACATCAATGTCCCATAAGGTGACCCTCAATGACTGGGCAGATGGAATAGCACCAGCTCCTCAAGACACTGAAGACAAACTGAACACAGGCTCACAACTCAGAACATAAGAGCCATGAGGCCACACCCAGCTCCACCTTACACACTACTTAACCCGAATAGAAAGGAAGACAGCCTTAAAGGGGAAATGCACACGCATGTAATACAACAACACGTTGTTGCTGGCAACCAGCATGCGCGGCGAAAGTGTCAAGGCAAACTACCATCAAGCAGTAACAGATTGGCCATCCAATGGATTGTGCTTGACAGACTGGGCATTTAAGATCAATTTTGGGAACCACATGCCTGTGGTCATTTGGGAGATTGTTGGTTTTTCTAGAGAGAGAGATACACACAGGGATAATTACTACCTTCATTACTACCTTCAATATACAGCCTTTTGGCAAAAAGCCTACTCTGTGAAGTACTTCAGAACTGTGCCTGCTGCATCTATTTCTACTGTGACTCCTATAATCTATTCAGTAAAGGTGAGTCTTTATTTTTCCATAATCAAGCCGGCCTGGTCTGTGGTCTCTATACCCTTTCATTATCCTCCACCCCCTGTCTTAAACCCCACTGCTCATCCCAAAATCAAGGTCACCACAGCCACAAACGGCGAGAGACCTCACTAATCTAGGGTGTGCCCTGAGAGTACATGCCCCCTTATTCACTGCCTGTGTGGCCTGAGGGATAGTTGGAGTAGGCTCATCCTCTGTGAGAACTACAACTATCCTCATTGCCACCACTCCCATCCTCTTCACTCCCTGTGCATCCCACTGCAGGCCGCACACGGAAGAAGTATGCCCTATTTTTGTCTATGATTATGGATCCTTCATGCACATTATAGTCTATGGGTCAGGTTTATTATGACTCTGACAGCTCACTCCACTTTAACATATGGCTAAAGTCAGTTTTAGCCAAGTCAGATTTATGACCGGCCCTTTAAGACTGTAATAAATGTGGTTTGTCGGTAGCAGTTTATCCGTCAGTAAGCAGCTTTACAAAAGTCGCACATCTTTACAAAAAAGTTGCACGTTTTAATGAAAAAGTCGCATGTTCTATTAAAAAGTCTCATAAGCATGGTCCTCACTGGAGTGAAATTGCGACTTTTTTGTGACTTTTTAAATAGTCCCAATAGTAAATCTGTCTAGAGATTCATTTACATAAGAAAACACGCCCACTTTCAGAAAACTGGTGAGAATAGTGCAGAGCAGAAAAAAGTCGCAAATTTGTGCGCAGATTTTGCGTTTGGGACTTTTTTGGGGACTTTTTCACTCCATTATTCTGACCTGAGCTAATGATAAATCTGGCCCATGGGTCTATGAAAACCATGTACTCAAGATAGGTGACATCCGTGTTTGGTGCATGCTTTTCATGTATCATTGCTTGGGAGAGACTCTGGAAAATAATTTTTAGCATAGCAGTGTCCGTGGAATACAGATGACACACGGAGGCAAAAGTCTTTAAAAAAGTCAAAAAAAAATTATATGCAGGTAAATTAAAAGGACCACCCCAAAGAAATGCGCTTTTTAAGAGGCAAAAATGACACATAAAATATGTATAGCAGCATTCTATAAATCAGCATAAGGTAAGTAAAACAATGTATTTGCCAATCTACTGTACTCAAATTTTTGACTAATCCATAATCCCCCTTGCCCAGACAGTCCATAATTTTTGTAATATAGGCCTTTCCATGACATGTCTAAATATTCGTTTTGAGCAAATCAACGTTCACAAAGTGGACTTCAATCAGAAATTCAGGAAAAATTTGATTTGCTGCAAAGCCGAATTGCCTTGTGCTTTGTGGTAACGAATCGTTTTCCCCTGAAATGGCGGTGAAAATAAAAAGTCAGACTTACCTCATTTGTTTGAGTGCGAAGAGGCCACTGAGGCCATCTTACTTGAAGATCCCTTGTGAAATTTCATGCGCAGTGACCTCATCACGCACCGCGCAAGATTTTCCACTGGATCTTCAATCAAGATGGCCGCAGCGGCTTCTTCGCAGTCAAATGGATGAGGTAAGTATGCTTCTTTTATTATTTGTAAACAGTAAAATGCTTTAATATGGATCTCAGATGCCACGATCAGTGACAAACGCGGCATCTGAGGGGTAGAATAATGGGGGGGCGGCGCAATTGCCATTCCCTGTCACTGCACCAGCTATTGACAAAGAAATGCATTTTGTCATGAAGCAAATTTTTTTGTAAAATTTATCGAAGCAGCCGAATTGAATTTTAGAGAATGTCGCTCATCTCTTCTCGGTATTGAAATTATTTTTGCAGCTCATTTTATTTGCAATGCTCCTTTCAGCATCGTAACCTGTCAGTATCCAAGCCAATCAAACTTATTAGTGTGTGAGCAGCAGCATAAAGCATGAATTGTGCGCAGAGCTCAGCTGATTGCCAAACAGAAGCTAAGATCCCATAGCTGCACATGGTCTGAAGATGCAAATTATCCAACATTTTGGAAATTACTTTGATCAATATGTAAGGTTCCTTTCATTTACCAGCCATTGTTTTCAGCGATCTCATCATAAGTACATGATTATTATCTTAGATATAAATGAATAATTATCGCATCAAGAGGGAAATATCTACAGCTATTCAGCTATTTCAGACACAATTAGTTATGTATTTATACAGTAATTTAGGAGAGTAGTGAGAAAATAACAGCTCAAACATAAAATAACTGCGTGAATTAGCCAGTGCTGACGTGACATTAACCCTTTAATGACCAGGTGTTTTGGGGGACTAAAGAACATGCATTTTTATTTTACTTTTTTTCTGAATGGTCCTCGCTTTTTTTTATTATTATTGTTTTTCACTCTTTTTTTTGCAGGATGAAATGACATTTTCTCTAGTACCGTTTTGTAACTTTTGTATCGCTTTATGGTGTGCTTTTTGAGAGGCAGCACCTCTGACAATATCGTTTTTTTTACGTCAGTCAGCTTGTGGGATGAATAATGTCATCTTTGTATTATTATTTGTGCTTATTATAATAATAATAATAATAGCATATTATTTTCATAGCATTTTAATGGGGAAAATGTAATTTTATATATATATATATATATATATATATATATATATATATATATCATTTCCCTTTTCTTTTCAATATTTCCAAACACCTTATTTAATATTATTTTTAGTCCCACTAAGGCCTCATGCACACGGCCATTGTTTTGGTCCACATCCGAAGCACTCCGTGTGCTGTCCGCATCTGTTGCTCTGTTCCGTGACCCTGCTAAAAAAATAGAACATGTCCTATTCTTGTCCGTTTTGCAGGCAAGAATAGGCATTTCTACAATGGGCCGTCCGTTCCGCAAATTGCGGAAGGCACATGGGCAGCTTCCATTTTTTGCGGATTCGCGGTTTTCGGGCCGCAAAAAACAGCACGGTCGTGTGCATGAGGCCTAAGTGAATAGAACATGTGCTAGTCAGTTTCCTGGTATTGCTATTTATGTATTGCAGTGCATTTTGCCCGTCAGTGCCTCTGGCAGGGCCTAATACATACTAAGAGGACAGAACTGGGAACCACTGTTAGTCCTCCGGCTGCCATAGCAACCCACTGGAATCGTGGTATTTAAGTTGCTAAATCTAGGGCCTCCCACAGTGATGAGAGGGGCATAATAACAGATATGTACAGTAGTGGGGGCGGAGCCAGCGTCTGAGCTGTGAAGACATGCTTTGCTGAGCTCTGCTTATCTTCTTGCTATGGGACCCGCTCACGTTAGCTGACAGACTTCAGAATGGTGAAGATCGGAGGTCAAAAACCTACTGACCCTGCCGTAATCCTGAAGGGACTCAATCCGGGAGCGGGTATGGTGAAATTCCTAAAGAAACAGGCTGAAGCGGCTGCGACTAGAGAAACCAAGATGGCGCCGGCAGAAGAGTGCACTCCAGCAGATACAGAAGGAGGCTTGTCAGAGGGAGACAGCAATGGGGGTAAGTCGGAATGCTCCCGCACATTACCTGTGTCCAGGCGATTCATAAAACAAGCCCTAGCAGAAGCTCTGTCTCCTCTCAAATAGGAGCTCTCAGTGCTGACCAATGAAATTCAGCATATAGGCCACAGGGTCGATTCCCTGGAAGCCACCCAACAGGCTGCCCTGGAACACAGCTCTGCGGTCTCTCAATCCCTCTCCTCCTGCCAACAACATATAAATTCTTTATATGCAGCAATGGAGGATCAGGAAAACCAAGGCCAGAGTAACAATCTCTGGTTCAGAGGCATACCTGAAACAGTGCGTAATGAATAACTCATGTCCACCATTAAACGAATTGCTGAATCCCTCGTGGGAAATAGCGACTCTTCTCTTATGATTATAAGACTCTGAACTACCCAGCGACATTATCTGTAGATTTCTGAATTATATGGATAAAGAAAAAATCCTTAACACTGCCAGAGCGTCAAATAACATCTCTTTTGGCGAATTCTCCATCTCAATATATCAAGACCTTTCTCCTATTACACTAAGAAAGAGGATTATCCTTAAACCCCTTACTGACCATCTCCGCAACAAGCATATCCCCTATAGATAGACCTTTCCCTTTGCCCTGGCCTTCAAGTATTCTGGAAGATAGATTAAGATTGCCACATACATGGACTTACAAGAAGCATTTTCTACTATGGACATTTCTCCATTGGACATTGCAAGTTGGGACACGGTGTCTGAAATCACCTCTCTACCAGATCTCCCGAAGATGACCCCCTGGGAGAAATCATCAACCCCCTTCCCCCCCCCCCACCCTCTGAAGAAGCCTTCAAGCTTCACAATGTTGATAATGCTGCTATATGCTTCATTACTGTTATATTACTGTTTTGTTTACTGTTTTGTTTACCTTTTATATTTCTTTAGTTGTGGAACACATGGGTACTACTTCTACAATTATCGGTCAGATGCAGATCAGATATCTACTCTCCTAGGGGCTGCCAGGAAACTCCACATTCCTAGACAACAACTCCCCACATATAATTACGATCTGACCCCATTAACCTTTTAATTCATTTACTTGCCATGACTGACCTTAAACGAGCGTCTTTAAAATGTAAAGGGACTTAGATCCCCATCTAAAAGATCCCAAATTTTCTCCATCCTATGGAAAGAAAAATGTTCTGTAATATTCCTCCAGGAAACTCACTATAAACATAGAAAATACCCAGACCTTTCCTTTTCTAAATTTCTGAATTGGTATCATTGTAGGGCAGATGGTGCAGCCTATAGGGGAGTAAGTGTAGGTTTCAGAAAATATGTATCCTTTACCTATTCTACATACACGCAAGATCCTGAAGTCAGATATATTATCTTAAAGGATTTATTGGCCATTTGACCTTGGTGGAGAACATGCAGGAAGGAACTCTTGTCTTGGCAGGTGATTTCAATGTTGCTTTATTACCCCTCATTGACACATCCTCCAAGAGATCTTCCTTTTTCTGCCAGAACTCTGAAAAAACTGAACTCCAGATTTTATGTTTTAGGACTCATTGACATATGGAGATCAGTGATGGCCAGTTCGCCATGTTCACCTGCGAACACATGCGGGCTGCCATCTTAAATCACAAGTACAGCGATACACAGGTAAGTCACCGGGAGCAGACAGTTCCAAGAACAGCCCGATGAAGGCCTCCGGCGGCCATTCTCTGAACTGCTTGCTCCTGGTGACTGCATTTGTTTAAGACCGGCTCGCGGCGCAGGCACAGGTAAGGACTTGCCTGTTCACCGTCGGACTTGTGATTTAAGATGGCAGCCCGCATGTGTTCACGGGCGAACACGGTAAACTGGCCATCACTGATGGAGATGTCTTAATCCTACTTGTATTGATCACTCCTTTTACTCTGCTCCAGGACATTCCTACAGCAGGATTGACTATATTTTTATTCCTAAGGACCAAATACATCTATGTGCAGACGCGAAGATCGCAAGTATCACCATCTCAGACCACTCTCCTTTACGTCCGCCATCTAAATCAGGTAGGACTCCCATCTGGAGACTGAATGAGTATATACTGAGCAATGAGAGCCACAAGAAATATTTCACATCCCTTTTAGATGAATACTTTTCCATTAACAATAACCATGAGATATCCCCCCAAGTCTTATGGGATTCCCAAAAAGTGTTTATTATGGGTCACTTTATTAGCAAATGTTCCTACTTAAAGAAACAAGCAGACAAATACCTCTCCTCTCTCCTAGATCAGATTCACATTTTAGAGTCACTCCAAAAAAGATCCCTTGCCGCCCATCACTTGTCTGACCTTACCGCTCTTAGATCAGAACTAGAGTTGAGCGAACACCTGGATGTTCGGGTTCGAGAAGTTCGGCCGAACTTCCCGGAAATGTTCGGGTTCGGGATCCGAACCCGATCCGAACTTCGTCCCGAACCCGAACCCCATTGAAGTCAATGGGGACCCAAACTTTTCGGTACTAAAAAGGCTGTAAAACAGCCCAGGAAAGGGCTAGAGGGCTGCAAAAGGCAGCAACATGTAGGTAAATCCCCTGCAAACAAATGTGGATAGGGAAATGAATTAAAATAAAAATTAAATAAATAAAAATTAACCAAAATCAATTGGAGAGAGGTCCCATAGAAGAGAATCTGGCTTCACGTCACCCACCACTGGAACAGTCCATTCTCAGATATTTAGGCCCGGCACCCAGGCAGAGGAGAGAGGTCCCGTAACAGAGAATCTGTCTTCATGTCAGCAGAGAATCAGTCTGCATGTCATAGCAGAGAATCAGGCTTCACGTCAGCCACCAATGCAACAGTCCATTGTCATAAATTTAGGCCCAGCACCCAGGCAGAGGAGAGAGGTCCCGTAACAGACAATCTGGCTTCATGTCAGCAGAGAATCAGTCTTCATATCATAGCAGAGAATCAGGCTTCACGTCACCCAACATTGGAACAGTCCATTGGCATATATTTAGGCCCCGGCACCCAGACAGAGGAGAAGTTCATTCAAATTTGGGTAGCCTCGCAATATAATGGTAAAATAAAAATAGGATTGAATGAGGAAGTGCCCTGGAGTACAATAATATATGGTTAAGGGGAGGTAGTTAATGTCTAATCTGGACAAGGGACGGACAGGTCCTGTGGGATCCATGCCTGGTTCATTTTTATGAACGTCAGCTTGTCCACATTGGCAGTAGACAGGCGGCTGCGTTTGTCTGTAATGACACCCCCTGCCGTGCTGAATACACGTTCAGACAAAACGCTGGCCGCCGGGCAGGCCAGCACCTCCAAGGCATAACAGGTTAGCTCTGGCCACGTGGACAATTTAGAGACCCAGTAGTTGAATGGGGCCGAACCATCAGTCAGTACGTGGAGGGGTGTGCACACGTACTGTTCCACCATGTTAGTGAAATGTTGCCTCCTGCTAACACGTTGCGTATCAGGTGGTGGTGCAGTTAGCTGTGGCGTGTTGACAAAACTTTTCCACATCTCTGCCATGCTAACCCTGCCCTCAGAGGAGCTGGCCGTGACACAGCTGCCTTGGCGACCTCTTGCTCCTCCTCTGCCTTGGCCTTGGGCTTCCACTTGTTCCCCTGTGACATTTGGGAATTCTCTCAGTAGCGCGTCTACCAACGTGCGCTTGTACTCGCGCATCCTCCTATCACGCTCCAGTGCAGGAAGTAAGGTGGGCACATTGTCTTTGTAGCGTGGATCCAGCAGGGTGGCAACCCAGTAGTCCGCACACGTTAAAATGTGGGCAACTCTGCTGTCGTTGCGCAGGCACTGCAGCATGTAGTCGCTCATGTGTGCCAGGCTGCCCTGGGGTAAGGACAAGCTGTCCTCTGTGGGAGGCGTATCGTCATCGTCCTGCCTTTCCCCCCAGCCACGCACCAGTGATGGACCCGAGCTGCGTTGGGTGCCACCCCGCTGTGACCATGCTTCATCCTCATCCTCCTCCACCTCCTCCTCATCCTCGTCCTCCTCGTCCTCCAGTAGTGGGCCATGGCTGGCCACATTTGTACCTGGCCTCTGCTGTTGCCAAAAACCTCCCTCTGAGTCACTTCGAAGAGACTGGCCTGAAAGTGCTAAAAATGACCCCTCTTCCTCCTCCTGGTGGGCACGTCGCATATGAGGCGGTGAGCGGGAAGACCGAAGTTACGCTGTAGCGCAGACAGGCGAGCAGCAGCAGGATGTGAACGCCGGAAGCGCGAACAGACGGCCCGCACTTTATGCAGCAGCTCTGACATGTCGGGGTAGTTGTGAATGAACTTCTGCACCACCAAATTCAGCACATGCGCCAAGCAAGGGATGTGCGTCAAACTGGCTAGTCCCAGAGCTGCAACGAGATTTCGCCCATTATCACACACCACCAGGCCGGGCTTGAGGCTCACCGGCAGCAACCACTCGTCGGTCTGTTGTTCTATACCCTGCCACAACTCCTGTGCGGTGTGGGGCATGTCCCCCAAACATATGAGTTTCAAAATGGCCTGCTGACGTTTACCCCGGGCTGTGCTGAAGTTGGTGGTGAAGGTGTGTGGCTGACTAGATGAGCAGGTGGAAGAAGAGGAGGAGGAAGTCGAGTAGAAGGAGGTGGCAACAGGAGGCAAAGAATGTTGCCCTGCGATCCTTGGCGGCGGAAGGACGTGCGCCAAACAGCTCTCCGCCTGGGGCCCAGCTGCCACTACATTTACCCAGTGTGCAGTTAGGGAGATATAGCGTCCCTGGCCGTGCTTACTGGTCCACGTATCTGTGGTTAGGTGGACCTTGCCACAGATGGCGTTGCGCAGTGCACACTTGATTTTATCGGGTACTTGGTTGTGCAGGGAAGGCACAGCTCTCTTGGAGAAGTAGTGCCGGCTGGGAACAACATACTGTGGGACAGCAAGCGACATGAGCTGTTTGAAGCTGTCTGTGTCCACCAGCCTAAATAACAGCATTTCATAGGCCAGTAGTTTAGAAATGCTGGCATTCAGGGCCAGGGATCGAGGATGGCTAGGTGGGAATTTACGCTTTCTCTCAAATGTTTGTGGGATGGAGAGCTGAACGCTGCCGTGTGACATGGTTGAGATGCTTGGTGACGGAGGTGGTGGTGGTGTTGGTGGTACATCCCCTGTTTGCTGGGCGGCAGGTGCCAACGTTCCTCCAGAGGCAGAGGCCGAGGCGGCAGCAGCAGAAGAGGCTGAGGCGGCAGCAGCAGAAGAGGTAGCAGGGGGAGCCTGAGTGACTTCCTTGGTTTTAAGGTGTTTACTCCACTGCAGTTCATGCTTTGCATGCAGGTGCCTGGTCATGCAGGTTGTGCTCAGGTTCAGAACGTTAATGCCTCGCTTCAGGCTCTGATGGCACAGCGTGCAAACCACTCGGGTCTTGTCGTCAGCACATTGTTTGAAAAAGTGCCATGCCAGGGAACTCCTTGAAGCTGCCTTTGGGGTGCTCGGTCCCAGATGGCGGCGGTCAGTAGCAGGCGGAGTCTCTTGGCGGCGGGTGTTCTGCTTTTGCCCACTGCTCCCTCTTTTGCTACGCTGTTGGCTCGGTCTCACCACTGCCTCTTCCTCCGAACTGTGAAAGTCAGTGGCACGACCTTCATTCCATGTGGGCTCTAGGACCTCATTGTCCCCTGCATCGTCTTCCACCCAGTCTTGATCCCTGACCTCCTGTTCAGTCTGCACACTGCAGAAAGACGCAGCAGTTGGCACCTGTGTTTCGTCATCATCAGAGACATGCTGAGGTGGTATTCCCATGTCCTCATCATCAGGAAACATAAGTGGTTGTGCGTCAGTGCATTCTATGTCTTTCACCGCTGGGGAAGGGCTAGGTGGATGCCCTTGGGAAACCCTGCCAGCGGAGTCTTCAAACAGCATAAGAGACTGCTGCATAACTTGAGGCTCAGACAGTTTCCCTGGTATGCATGGGGGTGATGTGACAGACTGATGGGCTTGGTTTTCAGGCGCCATCTGTGCGCTTTCTGCAGAAGACTGGGTGGGAGATAATGTGAACGTGCTGGATCCACTGTCGGCCACCCAATTGACTAATGCCTGTACCTGCTCAGGCCTTACCATCCTTAGAACGGCATTGGGCCCCACCATATATCGCTGTAAATTCTGGCGGCTACTGGGACCTGAGGTAGTTGGTACACTAGGACGTGTGGATGTGGCAGAACGGCCACGTCCTCTCCCAGCACCAGAGGGTCCACTAACACCACCACGACCATGTCCACGTCCGCGTCCCTTACTAGATGTTTTCCTCATTGTTATCTTTCACCACAACAACAAAAATATTATTTGGCCCAATGTATTGTATTCAAATTCAGCTGAATATAAATTTGAGGCCTAGTATTTAGGCGCTGGGTGACCGGTATAGATTTACTGACAGAATTAGACTTGGAAAAGCACAGTAGCGTGTGTGTGAAGTTATTCTGAATGACCCTATGTGCACCTTGAATATTATATACCCTTTTAGGGATAGATTTCAAATAGCTCTGATACAGCAGAAACCACTAAATTATGAAATTGCTAAATTGGGAATTGTTTTTCAACCCAGAACAAAAAATGTGCTTTGACGGACACTAAATAACTTGCCCAGCCAGAACAGTACAGAGGTAAAGACAGATTTAGCGGGATATGAATTTGAGGCCTAGTATTTAGGCGCTGGGTGACCGGTATGGATTTACTGACAGAATTAGACTTGGAAATGCACAGTAGCGTGTGTGTGAAGTTATTCTGAATGACCCTATGTGCACCTTGAATATTATATACCCTTTTAGGGATAGATTTCAAATAGCTCTGATATAGCAGAAACCACTAAATTATGAAATTGCTAAATTGGGAATTGTTTTTCAACCCAGAACAAAAAATGTGCTTTGACGGACACTAAATAACTTGCCCAGCCAGAACAGTACAGCGGTAACGACAGATTTAGCGGGATATAAATTTGAGGACTAGTATTTAGGCGCTGGGTGACCGGTATGGATTTACTGACAGAATTAGACTTGGAAATGCACAGTAGCGTGTGTGTGAAGTTATTCTGAATGACCCTATGTGCACCTTGAATATTATATACCCTTTTAGGGATAGATTTCAAATAGCTCTGATACAGCAGAAACCATTAAATTAGGAAATTGCTAAATTGGGAATTGTTTTTCAACCCAGAACAAAAAATGTGCTTTGACGGACACTAAATAACTTGCCCAGCCAGAACAGTACAGCGGTAACGACAGATTTAGCGGGATATAAATTTGAGGCCTAGTATTTAGGCGCTGGGTGACCGGTATGGATTTACTGACAGAATTAGACTTGGAAATGCACAGTAGCGTGTGTGTGAAGTTATTCTGAATGACCCTATGTGCACCTTGAATATTATATACCCTTTTAGGGATAGATTTCAAATAGCTCTGATACAGCAGAAACCACTAAATTATGAAATTGCTAAATTGGGAATTGTATTTCAACCCAGAACAAAAAATGTGCTTTGACGGACACTAAATACCTTGCCCAGCCACAACAGTACAGCGGTAAAGACAGATTTAGCGGGATATAAATTTGAGGCCTAGTATTTAGGCGCTGGGTGACCGGTATGGATTTACTGACAGAATTAGACTTGGAAATGCACAGTAGCGTGTGTGTGAAGTTATTCTGAATGACCCTATGTGCACCTTGAATATTATATACCCTTTTAGGGATAGATTTCAAATAGCTCTGATACAGCAGAAACCACTAAATTAGGAAATTGCTAAATTGGGAATTGTTTTTCAACCCAGAACAAAAAATGTGCTTTGACGGACACTAAATAACTTGCCCAGCCAGAACAGTACAGCGGTAACGACAGATTTAGCGGGATATAAATTTGAGGCCTAGTATTTAGGCGCTGGGTGACCGGTATGGATTTACTGACAGAATTAGACTGGAATATGGCCAAAAAATAACCACACTATTGCTGGTTAAATGCACTTGGTGTGACAGCTTGACCAACCACACTACTGAGGGTTAAATGCACTTGGTGACAGGCGCAGCTTGCCCCTGATGTAGTATATGGCCAAAAAATGAACAGACTATTGCTGGTTAAATGCACTTGGTGTGACAGCTTGACCAACCACACTACTGAGGGTTAAATGCACTTGGTGACGGGCGCAGCTTGCCCCTGATATAGTATATGGCCAAAAAATAAACAGACTATTGCTGGTTAAATGCACTTGGTGTGACAGCTTCACCCTGATGTAGGCTTTAGCCAAAAAACAACTACACCATTGAGGGTTAAATGCACTTGGTCGCAGCTTGTGCTGGCGCACCACAAGACACGAAATGGCCGCCGATCACCCCAGAAAAAAGTGACTGACAAACGGTCTGGGCAGCCTAAAAACAGTGAGCAATTGAATTTCAGCAGCTCAATGATGCACAGCTGCAGATCGATCGATTAATCAAGTCCTTTGGAGGAGTTAATCTGCCTAATCTCGCCCTACTGTCGCAACCGCAACCTCTCCCTACGCTAATCAGAGCAGAGTGACGGGCGGCGCTATGTGACTCCAGCTTAAATAGAGGCTGGGTGACATGGTGCTCTGGCCAATCACAGCCATGCCAATAGTAGGCATGGCTGTGACGGCCTCTTGGGGCAAGTAGTATGACGCTTGTTGATTGGCTGCTTTGCAGCCTTTCAAAAAGCGCCAAGAAAGCGTCACAAAAGCGCCAAGAAAGCGACGAACACCGAACCCGAACCCGGACTTTTACGAAAATGTCCGGGTTCGGGTCCGTGTCACGGACACCCCAAAATTCAGTACGAACCCGAACTATACAGTTCGGGTTCGCTCATCCCTAATCAGAACTCAAAAACCTTCTAAATGTGAAAGCAGCTAAATATTATTTATCCTTCCAACATAAGTTCTTTGCTCACGGCAATAGGGCTTTAAACTTTTTGATGCAACAAATCAAGCGTAGACATCTGAGAAGCTCTGTCAGACGTTCTTCAGAACCTTCTGCTTGAGGTTCCTTTTGTTTTGCTTTCGTTTTCTCATCTCGTTAGCCTCTCTCAGCTGTCATGTAGTTGCACTGATTGCATCCCTTTAAATCCCTTCCCATACTGCATCACTTTGTGGTTTATACAACTTCCTGGAGTGTGTGCATGCTGGATGCTACTACTGAGTCTTCTACGGATAAGTTTTGTTTATTCATTTGTGTTTTCCTGTTTGCTGGATCCCAGGTGACCCTGACTCCCTCCGTATCAAGTGTAGGGAGCCGGTGGTCGTGTCCCCTCACAAAAGTCCCAAATCCTACATATTGGCCCCTCCCCTACTCTTACTTCAGCCCTTCAATTACATTTCCCATTCAACTGGTTTTCCTGACACGTAACTTATTTGGGCATTAAACTAACCTCATATCTCCCAGACTTATTTCACCTCAACTATGCTCTTGGCAGCCATTGTTGCTCAGTTGTACTCTGTAGATTACCCTTACCTGTCTTGGTTTGGTAGAAAGAATTTGGTGATGTACTTTGTGATCCCTAGACTCACTTACCTCCTGCAGGTTTTCCCAATTGCTATTCCAAGGTCTTTCTTTAGATCTTTGAATTCCCACATCCGTCAGTTCATTTGGCAGGGAAAGAAGCCTAGAATATTATTTTCGACCTTAACTAAACCCAGACACCTTGGCGGAATAGGTCTTCCTGACCCTGAACTATACATAAAGGCTATACAATTAAGTAGAGTAATTGATTGGCTCAGACCCTCTCATCACAAACATTTGCTATCACTGGAAAATGTATTTCTCCCTTCCACTCTCAGGGCCCTTTTGCTGGGGAACAGGCCATTTTCCGCCATCTCTTCAATTCCGAATCCTATAGTACGTACCACTATAAAGGTGTGGTTGCGTTCTCTCAGAACCTTTACTTAAAGAGAGTCTTAATGTTTGTACTTCTCACACTCTATTTTTCCATTTCTTCAGAAAGGAAATTGCCCTCAGAGCTAAATCACTGAACACACAGAAACCTCCAGAGTGGTTTGAGAATCTGCTGACCACCGCCAGATACCCTTCTAAACTGATTTCCACTTTGTATAAAAAATGTATCCTCTTCCCCACGGATGTCAAACCAGCTGTAATAGGCTTATGGGAGAGAGTTGGTTAGACTATTTTCCCAGATGGAGATTAACAAACTCTTTAACATCTCTCAAACTTTCACGTTGTGTCTGGGTGCAAGAAAATGGGTATAAAGTATTATCTAGATGGTACAGAAATCCGGAAAAGATGTCCCTTTTTTATCCCAATATTTCAGTTCAGTGTTGGATATGTGAAACTAGTAGAGGCTCGTCCTTCTACATATGGTGGGAATGTCCCTAGATACTCTCCTGGTGGAAAACCATTTTCCGACTAAGCAAAACCGTTTGTTGATCCAATTTCCATTGCTCTCCTAAAATTCTCCTTCTTTCTCCTTCCCGATTTCAGCAGCCTGCCTCCTTATCCCTACATTCTGGCGATCACCTGAAACGCCTACTATTGACAAATGGATTAACAAGGTTGACCAATTTTATCGCTTGGAGGAATTCTCCCATTCGGAACTTAAAACCAGAAACACTTTCCTCTACATCTGGTCCTTATGGAAAGCTTATAGACACTTTAAGTATTGTAATATACACATGATCTCTACCCTTGTGTTCCCAAGTTTATCATTCTAACTCTTTGTATTGCCTAAAAAAAATATCTATACAATGCTTACAAAATACCTGCTTTTCACTTAAACTACTGTTATTATATATGTAATCAGTCCTTTTCTAGGATGTAGTATGTTTACATTTAATTTTTGTATGGATATATTAAAACAATAAAATGTGTTTATAAAAAACTAAACACAAAAAAACAGACATGTACAGTGTTGATGATGATCGAGCATGCTCGTCCGAACACCAGTCCGGCTCGAGCATCGCTATGCTGGACACATCGTAATGTTCGTCCAAATACCGCGTGCGCTTGTGCGCCGTGCTCGAGTCTTCCCACCGCACATTTATTGGGTGCTACGCAGCCAATAAACGTGCAGGTAAATACTGCCACTCACTGTAATGCGTAGACATGTTGGTTAATGGCATTACAGCGATTGGCTGGCCGGAAAGCGTCATCAGGTACTATATAGTGTTTCACGAAGTGGATGATGATGATGATGAGACACAGTTGCCAATAAGTCAAAAGCAATTAGTGTCTCAAGGGGTTGATGATGAGGATGAGACACAGTTGTCAATAAGTGAGGCTGTTGTTAGGTCAACAAGTCAGGAGGATGACCAGAGTAAGGAAGTGGAAGAGGAGGTGGTGGACGATGAAATCTCTCACTCAACCTGGGAACGTGGCAAGCCGAGCGAGGACAGCAGTACAGAGGGGGAGGGATCCGCAGCACCGCCACAGGCTGGAAGATGCAGTGGGGTGTCAAAAGGGAGAAGGCTGGCCACACCCACCAAACAGGCCCGCAACTGTTGCCTGGAGCACCTCCTTGTGGAAATCTCCCTTGACAAGGGCTAGGTGTTCTGTAGTCTGGTGCTTTTTTGAGGAAATTGCGGACGATAAAATAATTGTCATTTGCAACCTGGGCTGTACCAAAATGATCCGGGGCGTGAACACTAGCAACCTCACCACCACCAGCATGATCCGCCACATGGTATCAAAGCACCCTAATAGGTGGGCCAAACACCTGGGTCCACAATAAGTGTCTGCGGGTCACACCACTGCCTCCTCTTACTCTGTGTTACGGGCTGGCCAATCCCCAGTCTAAGAAGCCTACCGCCCTGCATCTAAACATTCACAAGCACCATCAGCTAGCACATCCACTTCTGTGTCTCAGCGCAGTGTACAGATGTCCATACCCCAGGCCTTACAACGAAAGCGCCAATGCCCAGTCACCCACCCACAGAACATAGCACTAAATGCACACCTTTCCAAATTGCTGGCCCTGGAAATGTTGCCATTTTGGCTTGTGGACTCTGAGACTTTCCACAGCCTGATGGCAGCGACAGTCCCTTGTTACTCAGTCCCAAGCCGCTACTATTTTCCCCGCCTTACACCAGCTGTCCCCGCCTTACACCAGCGTCTGTCCCGTAACATCACTCGTGCCCTGACCAATGCAGTTATTGGGAAGGTCTACTTAACGACTGACACATGGATAAGTGCTTGTGGCAAAGGATGCAACATTTCCCTGACAGCATACTGGGTGAAAGTTGTGGAGGCCGGGCGCGAGTCGTACCCTGAGATGGCACAGGTGCTACCGACGCCAAGGATTGCGGGCCCTACTACTTCCATCAGAATTTCCACCACCACCTACATTAGTGACTGCAAGCAACCCCTTCTCCTCCTCCACTTCCACCTCTGAATTCTCATCTTGCAGCACCAGTCAGAAATCAGTCAGTAGCTAGAAGCAGTGTAGGACTGCAGTAGGGAAGCGGCAACAGGCCGTGCTTAAACTAATATATTTAGGTGACAAACAGCACACCGTCGTAGAGCTATGGCAGGGTGTAAGGGACCAGACTGAGCTGTGGTTCTCGCCACTCAACCTAGAACCAGGCATGGTTGTATATGATAATGGCCGTAACTTGGTGGCAGCTTTGAAGCTCGGCAAGCTGACACACATACCATGCCTAGCCAACGTGTTCAACTTAGTGGTTCAGTGGTTTCTCAAAAACTACCCCAATTTGCCTGAGCTACTGGTGAAGGTGTGCCGCATATGTGCCCATTTTCGAAAGTCATCTATAGCTGCTGCCAGTCTGGCAACGCTGCAGCAGCACTTGCAATTGCCAGCTCACCGACTGTTGTGTGACGTGAGCATGTGCTGGAACTCCATATTCCACATGTTGGCCAGGCTTTGTTAGCAGCAGAGGGCAGTAGTAAAATACCAGCTGCAACATGGTCGGTGCATTTCCAGTCAACTTCCGCTTTTCACAAGCGAAGAGTGGGCATTAGTGTTGATCGAGCACCAAAGTGTTTGTGTGCTCTACCGAGCACAATGGAAGTCAATGCGAGAACCCCAGGCACCCCTGCTCATAAGAGAAGAGGGTGTCTGGTTCACAAAAAAAAAAAAAGATACAAATTGATGGAAACCCCACCAAAATAGTTTGGAAACAGCATTGGGAGGATGTATATTGGACTTACATTATCTATGACATATAATAGACAACCATATAAAGGCTATATGTCAAATGCCAGGTATGTGCAAGCCAACAATCTATCCATGAGACAGATATAGTCAGCATACCTTACAATGGCAGTCTCGTGCTCTATGAGACATTTCAAACCAGCTCTCATCTGACTGAGAGCCAGTAAGCCTCAAAGTTGCTTCATATCTGTTGGATGGCTTGGGTGGACCTGCGCACCTAGATCAATATCATTAGGTTGACAAAAAGTTTTCTGATTGTCCTAACCTAATATTCAATAACCTTTCCATACAGTTTTGTCATGTAAACTAATTTGCATAAATATGGGCATATGGGAAAGACATGCAAATGAGCAGCTGAAAAACCATTTGCATGGAAAATTTGCAATAAAAATTTGCGATTTACAATAATCGCGATCTTCACTACTCATGAACAGCCCCATCTATTGGATTCATAGTCTTGTCATAAGACTATGAAACCAATAGCTTGCGCTGTTCATGACTCATTACAAGCAGGGCAATAGTCTATTGGTTTTATAATCTTATGACAAGACTATTAGTTTTATAGTCTTATGACAAGACTATTAGACTATGAGTCTTATGACAAGACTATGAAACCAATTAGATGGTGCTGTTTATCTTGTTTGGGCACGAGTAAGTGGGGCACCCTGCTCAACAGAGTCCACACACCGTGTAGCACTCAGCCTATTGCATGGAAAATGTGCGATAAAAATTCACGATTAGAATATTCGCGATCTACACTATTCATGAACAGCACTGATTCATAGTCTTGTCATAAGTCTATTAAACCAATAGATGGTGCTGTTCATGAATCATTACAAGCAGGGCAATAGTCTTCAGATACACCCTAGCAAGCTTATATTACCGCATGTAAAGTGCTAGAAGATGTGTGAATGATAGCAACAATCCGATATACACCTCAGTATTAGCGTAGGTTATTATAGGCTGAATGCTACATGGTATGTGGACTCTGTTGAGCAGTCTTGTCACTCTGAGACTTTCCACAGACTAATAGAAGGAGGAAGCGAGAAAACAAGGAGACGGAGCTCATAGTACTGTGTATAAAAATATATAATTTTATTATTACATGATTTAAATGTAAAGCAATGAATAATATACCGTTAAAAAGTGAAAAGAAGCAGAAAAAAAGAAAAAAGAACGCCACCCTGGGAGAGCACACGTGTCAAATGTAAAACATGATGATCAATGAAATAGGTTATATATGGTACAGTGACCAGCCATTGACCAAAAACACAACATAGGTATCGGTTGAGTCGGCAATCAAAAAGATACCTACATGGCAAAAATGGACAGGGTTTGCATGTAAGTGCAGCATAAACCAGGTAGAAGCAAACCCCAATAGTAACCAGGTATCAAATAGCCTGAATCTAATGCCGTATAGGTAAAAAAGAGGCAGAGACTCACCAGAAAAGACTGTGTGCTATATCACCCAGGATGGTGTTACTCTAATAGGAGGAGGAGGAGGGTACCCATGGTGGGAACACACAGCAGTTCCAGCAGAGGCAAGGCAACACTCTCCAAGGCCTCGGACAGTTTCATGACACCCTGTCAGCAACCTCACCCTGATGCGCAGCGTAGTGTCACAAGGAGAAAAAAGTTTTGGAAGAAGGTGAAGGAGTACGTTGCAGACCGTGTCTGCGTCCTTAATGATCCCTCTGTGCCTTACAATTATTGGGTGTCCAAGCTGGACACGTGGCACAAACTCTACGCCTTAGAGGTGCTGGCCTGCCCTGCTGCCAGCGTTTTGTCAGAGCGGGTATTTAGTGCTTCCGGGTGGCATAATAACTGATAAGCACATCTGCCTGTCAACTGAAAATGCTGGCCGTTTGACTCTTATCAAAATGAACAAGGCCTGGATTGCCCCTGACTTCTCTACTCCACCAGAGGAAAAGGAACATAAAGACACTTTAAATGTGGCTTTTATGGTGTATTGAATGCACTGTATTCCCATGCACCCCTTCCACCACAAAAAAGGGGAATATGGTACAATCTTCCTTTTCTTGTCCTCCTCCTCCATCATATCAACATGCTTATTAGGCTGCCCTCGCTCCTAATGTTTTAGAGGGTCAGCTCAGCAGCAGGCCCTCAATCAAATATTTTTTTTCGATGGTCAGCTCAGCAGCACGCCCTCAACCATAATTTTTTTGATGGTCAGCTCAGCAGCAGGCCCTCAACTATAATTTTTTCGATGGTGAGGTCAGCAGCAGGCCCTCAACCATAATTTTTTTCGATGGTCAGCTTAGCAGCAGGCCCTCAACCATAATTTTTGGGATGGTCAGCTCAGCAGCAGGCACTAGCCCCTAATGTTTTCCATGATCAGATCAGCAGCAGGCACTCGCCCCTAATGTTTTAGAGAGTCAGCTCAGCAGCAGGCCCTCACCCCTAATCTAAAACGATTGTCAGCTAAGCAGCAGGCCCTCGCCAATAATGTTTTAAATGGTCAGCTCAGCAGGAGGCCCTCGCCCATAATGTTTTTGATGGTCAGCCCAGCAGCAGGCCCTCGCCCATAATTTTTCCATGGTCAGATCAGCAGCAGGCCCTCGCCCCTAATGTTTTAGAGAGTCAGCTCAGCAGCAGACCCTTACCCCTAATGTTTTAGATGGTGATCTCAGCAACAGGCCCTTGCCCATAATGTTTTAGATGGTCAGCTCGGCAGCAGGCCCTCGTCCCTAATGTTTTAGATTTCAGCTCAGCAGCAGGCCCTTGCCCATAATGTTTTAGATGGTCAGCTCAGCAGCAGGCCCTCGCCCATAATTTTTTCCATGGTCAGATCAGCAGCAGGCCCTCGCGCCTAATGTTTTTGAGGGTCACCAGCAGGCCATCAATCATATTTTTTTAAGGGTGTGTATAATGCCCTCCTTTATGTGTAATAAAGGGTGCATTGGAGTGCCAGTTACTGGTAATTTTTGGCAGCCCTTGGCACTTGGGCTTTATAAGTGTAGGAGTCCCACTACCTGAACAATTATACCACAATGTGAATGAGGCCCTCCTTTATGTGATACAGGTTGTATCGGAGTGCCTCTTCTTGTAACTTTTGGCAGCACTTGCACTTTATATACAAGATGGAAGGCTGAAATGTCAGCCTGTATTTGTGGGAGGGGCTTCTGACCTCTCATAAGCGCAGGTTCCCGTCACCTCTGGGTGCTTCCTGTTCACAGTTCCGGGTCAGGAGCCGCCTCGCTATCTCTCCCGCACCTCTTCAAGCGGCCGTGCACCGCCCGTACGTTGCTTGCACGCATCTTCAGCAGGACAGGTAAGACTTTTTCGCTCATTCCCTTCCCTACCACAGGTCACCTCCGGCCGGCGCCCACGTGTCCCCCACTCTCAGCGCTACTTCCGATCATAGCTATCTGCTCTGTGTGTCGGCTCACCTTTGCGGGTAGCGGTCTCCTCCTCTGCGCCGGAACCTTCCGTAGGGATCCTCCATTGCGTGTTCAGCCCCTCTGCTGGTGCCTGCCGGTCTCCTGGCTCCTGCTGGAGCCAGTTTTCTGTCAGTACCGCGGGGTGCTCCTAGGGCAGGGTCAACACTTACATGTGGGATTCATGCTTTAGATAAATTTATTTGGGTATTATGTTTTTTCTTCCTGGCTGTCCGTCCGACGGTACTTCAGGGGCTGGTAGTCATCCTGTCTGTCTACCATGCATCTCACTCGGCCAGGCTCTGTCTCTCTCTCTTCTGCTTCTCCTTCGTTCTACCTCTGTCTGCCTGGAACGCCCAAACTCGTTCTTCCTCTGTCTGCCTGGAACACCCAGGATCATTCTACCTCTGTTTGCCTGGAACGCCCAGGTTCGTCCTACCTTTGTGGCCTGGTACGCCCAGGCCGTCCTCTCTTCAGTTGTCTCGTCCTTCCACCACGATCAGTTTCTGTCCTCCCGTGAACAGGTTCGCTCAGTCTCGGTCTACTTGTTGTGTAACCTCTTCCTGGTACGCCCAGGTTCGGTCCGCACCAGTTCGCCTGGTATGCCCAGGCTCTGTCTATCTCACTGTTAGTCTCATCCTGGTACGCCCAGGCTCTGTTTAACTTTTGTCTGCCTGGTACGTCCAGGTCTGGTCTCTCCCTGCATGTCTCACCCGTCCTGGTTCTCCCAGGTTCTGACTCTGTCGGCTGGGTTCATCCAGGCTTTGGCTATCCTCAATGGCTGTCATCCTCCTGGTACGCCCAGGCCCTGTCCGCACTTCTATGCTTTGTTCGCCCAAGCCCTATCCCTTCTGACTCACCGCTTCCTGGCACTGCATGGTCTGTCCACCGCTTGGCCACGTTGGTGCGGTATTTCTGGGTTCACCTCGTGCCACTTCCCCTGATTCGATCAGGCTCCTGCTGTCCTCATCTCGGATTCCGCACTTCCGGGTTCAGTCTGGGTCAGGTCCGTATTTTCCCCACTCGGCTAGGCACGCCCCGGTTGCTTTTTCACACAGGCCGCGTTCATTCGTCACGTTACTGTCCTCACCTTGGGTCACTTAGGCTCCACAGGTCATCATTCAACGATCACTCTTCGGGCTCTCCCAGTCTCTCGGAGCTGGTCTTCTAGGGCACTGGGGTCGCTTCACAACCTCCTGTGGTTCTGTTCAGGTTCGGTCTCACTCTCGTCGCCTGATTGGAAGTTCTGTTCCATCTCCTGGCTGGTTTTTCTATCCTCTGATTCACGCAAGTTCTAGCTCTCTACGCTCACTCATTTTCCGTCACGCTCGGGCTTTGCTCCGTCTACTTCGTACCGGTCGGGCCTTGGTCAGGGGTCTGATCAGTCTGCATAGCCTCCTTTTTCTTTCAGGTTCTAGCCGTTTGCTTTCATCCGACACTTTGCCTAGGTTGGGTTCACTAAACGTCTTCACGGACCTTCTCTAGCAACTTCAGGTACGTTACCCAGATTTTATCCAGGCCTCACTCCTCCCGGCTCTGGTCGTTCTACCCCCCATTCATACATAGTTATCCAGAGGTGTCTCTTTCTCTGCAGGTCAAACATGTTGAGGGCTTCGGACGTGGATGACACCATGTCAGTTCCAGAAACTTCAGTTTCAGGCCAGTCCGGCACCATGTCCTTGAGAAGTGAGGCGGAATTGTACAAACTGCTGATGACCAGCCCGAGCTCGTCGGTTGTCCAGTCGGGGATTAAGTCCATTTAGCAGTCGCTGTCCCAGTTACAGTCCGCCATTGACTCCCTGGTCAGCTCGGAAGTGGACGTCCAGTCCATGGTGACGGTGCTGGAATCTCGGGCCCCCACGCCCACCCCCAAGCGTCAGACCCTCCGGCGGTTCCTGCTGCTTCTCAGGTCTTTTCGCCAGGTACTACCAGACTCAGCCCCCAGGTGGCATCTTCCCATTTCATTCCAGACAGTATCAAAAAAGATATTTTGGCTGGGAAGGATGTGAACTTGGCGTCCATCCTCATCGCCTCACAAGACGTTCCCGAGAACAGGCCAAGGACGCGCGGCTTAATAGGAAGCTCTCCATCCCCAAATTAGTGCTGGCATTTAGCCTTTTAAGGGACATCGTTTGTTTGGCTCAGCCCAAAAGGAGGGAGGAGTTAGACAGTTATCTCTACCTTGTCACCGACCTGGGTCATAAGTATGGCGGCTCGTCGTTTTATGGCTACCACCGCTCCTTCTCGGCAAAGGCTGCGGATGCTCTGGTTCAGTTCCAGTTCGTCACCAACTGGGCCAACATTGACATGGAGCTATTCTGCCGCCACTTTGCAGGTCTCAGGGCTCCTTCATATACAGTGTGCCAGTCCATATTCCACTCCTCCGACTGGTGTCCCAGCACAGTCAACCCCCTCCCAAATGGTCGCCCCGGGGTTGACAAGCTTGGTCGCCTTATAGAGTACCTGGGTAGAAGCCAGGTCTGTAATAACTTTAATGCGGGCGGATGTGCCTTCAGTGTCTGCAGGGCTCTCCACGTCTGCTCCTTGTGCTTAAGGGCTCACCATCTTTTCGCCTGTCCCAAGAGGTCTGCCAAGCAGTCCTGACTAGCCGACATTAATATTGATTTACTTGGCGTCCTTCTGCAGGATCATCATGACAGGGGGTTTGTTCAATTCCTGTTGTCTGGTTTTACGGAAGGCTTCCACACAGGCCCTATTGCCCTTCCTCAGGTGTCTTGGGAGGGCGGTAACTTGCAGTCTGCCACTGGGGACCCGGCGGCGGTTGAGGAGTTGCTCCAGTCGGAGGTCGATAAGGGGTTCCACATTAGCCCGCTTGAAGTTATCCCCTTTTCTTCCTGGCATATCAACCCGATTGGTCTGATCTCTAAAAAATCATCTAATAAAAAGCATTTAATTGACGATCTTTCTGCTCCTCATGCTTCTGCCACACCTAGTCTCAATTCGCTCATCCCATCAGTGGAGTTCTCAATGCAGTATTCCTCTATTAATGAGGCAATTAAGTCCATTGTGCTCTCCAGCAGGGGTTCTTGGTTGGCAAAGGCAGATATTGCTGATGCCTTCAAGCTCCTTCCTGTCCAACCGCAATTATGGGGATACTACGGACTCAAGTGGGCTGGTCGCTACTACTTTGCGAATAGGCTCACGTTTGGTTCCAAGAGTAGTCCATGGTTGTTCGACCAATTTTACAAGGCCTTACATTGGATCCTCCTTCACCATGGCAGTTTGCCTACTGTCATTCACTACCTCGATGATTTTCTGATCATCGAGGGTCCGCGTGGCGGGTCGTGCAATCTGGCTACTCTGCTCCAATTTTTTTCAAGTCTGCAGGTCCCGGTGGCCCACGCTAAGACTGAGGGTCCCGCCACTAGGGTTACGTTTCTAGGCATCATGTTGGATTCCATCCGGATGGAGGCCAGCCTTCCGGAAGAGAAGCTGGCTAGTTGCCAGGCAGTGATTTCTCATGCTCCGTCCTCGGGCTTCCTTTCCAGGGTTGAGCTTCAATCCTTTTTGAGGCGGCTTAATTTCGCCTCCAGGATCATGCCACAGGGCAGGGCGTTCACCTCCAGGCTGCTCCAGTTGGTGCCTTCAGTTCCCGACCAGGACAGCATTATCCATCTAGACAGCCATGCTATTGTGGATTTGGCCATGTGGTCGCTGTTCCTATCCTGGTGGAACGGCATCTCCCTCTTTGTTCCTTCTTGGGGGCCTTCATCCCCCACCGTTTTTTCTGATGCAGCTGCGTCCCGCGGGTTCGCAGCTATATTTGGGTCCCATTCGATGGCTGGTCAGTGGCCCAGAGAAGTCCAGTCGGATCCCAAAGGGCTGAGCTCCTCTTCCCTGCTGGAACTTTACCCTATTGTGGCGGCCGCCTAAGTTTGGGGACATCAGTGGGCCAATGCGCCTGTGATGTTTGTCACCAACAATCAAGCTCTGGTCGACATTATCGTGAAAGGCAGGGCAAAATCCCTTAAGATCATGTCCCTCCTCCGCAAATTAGTGTGGCTCTCCCTGTCCCATAACTTTCATATCTTTTGTAGCCACATCCCAGGGGCTGAGAACGTAGCTACGGATGCTCTATCCCGCTTTAATTGCCTCCTTTTTTTCCAGGTGATGCCAGAAGCATCCCCACCCCCAGCCTTCAATTCCCTGATGATGGATTAGAATCCCTCCTCTCACACGCCAGGAACCTAGTACAACTGTAACGGGGTTTTGAGGGCACCCCCTAGTGTCTTTGGGGTCCCTAAACCTAGTTAACTCACTATGCCTGACAGGCGGATCCTGAGCCTCCGCTATCTGGGAGCTGGGGTACATGTCTGCGGCAGTGCCTCCACCCAGTGGAGCATCCGGGGTAGGGATGTGGGGTCCCACTGGGAACATACTTAGTGCAATGAGACTGACACAGCCTAACTGGAATTCACTTTATATAGTAAGCAGCAAATTAACCAACATACATAAGAAAATACAATAGAGTAATACAGGTAACAATGCAATGTGGACTTTCCTCACCCACCCACAAGCACGCCTGTATCCCACCCCCTTATCTTCGCCCTAATGGCCGTTGGTGCACATAGGAGAGTTGGGGCCCTTATAAGTCCTGCTCTGCAGGGTCACTGAAGCAGCCTGAGCTGTGTAATGTCCGTCACTGGACCTCAGAGTCTTTACTGTGAGTGAGGAGACAGGTGCCCTGTGGTGATACAGGGAGAGGTTTGGCTTACCCTCACAACACGATTAGCCAGGTCAGTCAGCAGCAGTCTCCTCTCACTGGATTTACCAGACGTCTGGACTCAGTGCTTGTCTTTGCCAGCAGGTCCCTCTCTCAGCCGGTGTGATCTTGGGTGAAGCAGGTTCTCTCAGCAAGGTTCCATCTCTGTGCTGCAGTCTCTCACAACATGTCCTTTCTCTGACTGAGCATGTAGTAACTTCCAGAAAACTTCCAGGACCTTCGATGATGTCACAATCATGTGACCAATGCTCAATGTTTTATTAACAGCATACTGAGTCCATCTGACATCTACTGGGCATTTCAGATAATGCAGCCTGTGTTGCTTCACAGGGTTACATGCTCCCCCTTGAAAATACTTGCCTTCCACTGGCAAGTCCTAGCCAGGGAGTATAACAAAAACTCAACAGAAAAAGGTTTAGCAAACATACAGTACAGTTAGCACAGTAACATCCTAGCTAGCTAGTTATCTAGGGTAAAGAGTCACTAACATTTACCACTTCAGCTAGTGCATGTAGGAAAGTGGCCATTTTAGATGCTGCTTGTGTCAGCGGGGCATAACTGGGCTCTCCTATATTATCATAAACTAGGGCCCTAGGGGGTTGCCGCACTCTGGTGCTGTGTCTCAGTTCTCGCTGGGGGAGAGGATCTTGGGACATCAATTGTGGAACTTTGACTCCTGCCCTCGAAGTAGAGTCTCTAAGGGAAGTTCCAGGCACAAAACATGGACTTTCTGGATTCAACCTTGGAGAACTTTGTGACCCAGGAGAGGTTTTGGGACTTGTGAAACCACAGGAGTTAAAGGAGGCAATTGCTGTGTTTCTTCTGCGGGTGATGACCACCACTGATCCTCTGCACTGGGAGTTCCCGGGGTCTCCTCTGCCCCATTTCCAGGACTCTCTGCTGGGTTTTCCTCCAGTTCTTCACTACTCTCTTCCTCTTCATCAGCATACACAACTGGAAGCAGATGGTTTCTATGCCAAGCCTTTATTCGGCCCTCCGGGCCCCTAATGTTGTACACTGGCAGTCCTTCCAGTTTGGACACAACCTCAAACAGGATATCTTTCCATCTGTCAGCCAGTTTGTGTTTCCCAGGCACACCTAGATTCCGGAGAAGAACTTTATCCCCTGCTTGAATCTCCCGATATCTCACCTTAGAATCATACCTTCTTTTGTTCCGTTCTTCCATTTTTGCTGCAGCTTGGGTAGCCAACTCATAGGCCCGATGAAGGTTTTGTTTGAGGTTCCTCACGTATTGAAAGTGTGAAGCTGAATCTGTTCCATCAGGAGACACTCCCAAACGGACATCTATCGGCAATCGAGCTTCTCTTCCGAACATTAGGAAATAGGGTGAGAACCCTGTAGACTCATGCCTTGTACAGTTGTATGCGTGGACCATGGCTTCCACATGTTTACTCCAAGACCGCTTCTCGACTTGCTTGAGAGTCCCTAGCATATCTAGGAGGGTCCTATTGAATCGTTCTGGCTGTGCATCCCCGTCCGGATGATAAGGTGTGGTTCTGGACTTCAGCACCTGCAACATGTCCAACAGCTCCTTGATCAACTTACTCTCAAAGTCTCTACCTTGATCAGAGTGTATCCGATTGGGTAGTCCATAGTGAATAAAATACTTCTGCCAAAGGACTTTGGCTACAGTCACAGCCTTTTGATCTTTAGTGGGGAAGGCTTGAGCATACCTGGTGAAATGGTCCGTTACCACCAGCACATTTCCAATTCCCGCTGTATCGCTCTCAATGCAGAGATAGTCCATGCACACAAGATCCATGGGTCCCGTACTTTTCAGATGACCCATAGGGGCAGCTCTCACAGGCAGGGTCTTCCTCTGGATACACCTCCTGCATGTCTTTACATGTTGCTCGACATGTTCCCTCATGCGAGGTCAATAGAACCGATCTTGTACTAGGCCATAGGTCTTGTCCACCCCGAGATGCCCATGTTGATCGTGGAGAGCTCTCAGGACCATGCCACGGTGTCTGTGCGGTAGTACCAATTGTTTTCTGTCAGGGTGATCATGATACTTCACAACCCTATAGAGTACTCCATCTTCGAGATGTAGTCGGCTCCATTCTCTTCGGTATAATTCTCTTTGACTCACAGGTAGAGAAGTCAGCAATTTAGGATTCTTAGTCTTTATGGCTCTGATAACTATCCCAATATACCAGTCCTGCGCTTGAGCCTTCCTCTTGTCTTCTGTGGTTATACTGGACCACTGTTGAAGCATGACTGGAGCATGGAACACCTCAGGCACGGCTTCTGGAGAGTGGCTAATGGAGTCTATCCCTCTTAGCTCGGCAAATTCTTCTTGACTCTCGGCCACCACATACATCTGACAAAAGGCTCCTACCCCCGGCCCAGGGATCTCTTCCCACTCCTCTTCTTCTTGGTGAGGAGGGAGTCTAGGTCTGCGGGACAGGGCATCTGCGCTGACATTCTTGGGGCCCAGGCTTGTACTTCAGGCTGAAACTGTAGCTTGACAAGGCAGCCAACCACCTATGTCCTGT
Organism: Bufo gargarizans; assembly: GCF_014858855.1. Lineage (NCBI taxonomy): Eukaryota > Metazoa > Chordata > Amphibia > Anura > Bufonidae > Bufo > Bufo gargarizans. The sequence continues at coordinate 491,521,731 of NC_058084.1, read as the reverse complement.
GGCATCCAGCTTAGCTGTAGTCTGGATGTAGGTAAGTGGATTGTTGTCAGTCCTTACTTCGAATGTTGCTCCATACAAATAGTCATGCAGCTTATCCACGATGGCCCACTTGAGTGCCAGAAACTCCAATTTATGGACTGGATAGTTCTTCTCTGCTCCTGTAAGACTTCTACTTATGTAAGCCACCGGCCTCAATCCTTCTGGATAACTTTGGTGCAATACACCCCCTAGGCCTTCCATACTGGCATCCACATGGAGGATATATGGTTTCTCAGAGTCTGCATAGGCTAAGACAGGAGCTTCTGTAAGTCTCTTCTTCAATGTCAGAAAGGCATCTTCACATCCTGAAGTCCATTTTTCTCCAAAGGGGTCTTTAGGATATGGTGCCTTAGCACCCTTTACGTCAGAGGTAATCTTCAGTAGGTCATGTAACTCTCGAGCAATCTTTGAGTAGTCTTTCACGAACCTTCGGTAGTAACCACAGAATCCGAGAAAGGACCGCAACTCACTGATGTTGTTTGGTCTTGGCCAATTCAACACTGCTTCAATTTTAGCAGGATCTGTGGCTACTCCTTCAGCGGAGACTATGTGCCCCACATAAGTGACAGAGTTCTGGGCAAATCGGCATTTGTCCACTGATAGCTTCAGGCCTTCAGCTTGAAGTCAATCCAACACCTTTAGCAATCTTTGTTCATGCTCCTCTGGTGTCTTCCCGAAAACAATTAGATCATCTAGATACACTAGACACTCTTTGGGATTCATATCCCCCACAGTTTTCTCCATCAGCCTCTGAAAAGTAGCAGGAGCTCCTGTGACTCCCTGTGGCATTCTGGTAAACTGGAAGAACCCCAAAGGGCAGATGAACGCTGTCTTTTCCTGATCCTCCTTCTTCATGGGTACCTGATAATATCCAGACCTCAAGTCAAGCACACTGAACCACTGGCTGCCAGATAGGGCGTTCAGAAGATCCTCTATCCGGGGCAAAGTGTACTGATCTGGCACAGTCCTCTTGTTCAGAGTACGGTAGTCCACACATAGCCGAACTGAACCATTCTTTTTCCTCACTACCACAATAGGTGAGGCATAGGGGCTCCGGGACTCTGTGATGATGCCTGCTCCTTCCATCTGCTGGAGTATGTCCCGGACATCTTCCACATCTCGAGGGGGTATTCTTCTTGACCTTTCTCTGAAAGGAGTAGGATCTGCAAGTCTTATAGCATGGGTGGCACTCTTAGAACACCCCACGTCCTTCTCTGCTCTGGAGAACACTCCCTCTCGGGTGGCCAGCTTTGAACGAAGGCTGTCTTTCCACTGCTGTGGTAGCGGAGAATCTTCTAGATCAAAATCTAAAGGTGCTTTCACATGATCCTTCTGTTCTGCACTCACAGACATGATGGACGAAACTTGATCTAAAAGGTGTATCACACCAATCTTCTGATGACGATCAATCCGGATTTCTGTGGAGGTTAAATTCTGTACCATCACAGGAAAGCTCCGACACCACCTTTTTCGCCAATCTTTTACCTCAGGTATGAGAGTCCACCCCTTCTTCTGATCCTCTTCAGGCAGAGACTCAATAAGGTATTGTCCAGTTCCCCCCAACATTTCATGGTGCATTGAGGCTATGGCTCGTAAGGTTTTGGTCTCACCAGGCTTCACAAATGCGGATTCTGTTCCTGAATAGTAGCACGACCCTGGTTTTGTTTCAAGAGCTAGTCGTCTACACTCTTTTCCTAGGACAGGGCTGACCTCCATCAATCGGTCTAAGGAGACATCTCCCACTTCTGTCAGATAGGCCTTGAATACATCCTGTACCATCTTTGCATTAGTACCCAATATTATTGGGGCACACACTTTCTTGGCTGCAGGGCATATCAAAACTTCCAGCTCCATAGGACATATCATCCCGGTGTTTAACTGGGGAATAGTTATGGTCACTTTTATGCATCCCTCCACAGGTTGAGCTTGAGACCCAACGCCCCATAGCTGAAACTCTCCTGCAGGTTCCATAGGAATGTGTTTCAAATGACGTTCATAAAAGTCTCTGTAGATAATGGTGACTTGAGAACCTGTATCTAGTAATGCTGAAGCATGAATTCCTTCTACTTGCACGTGTATCAAAGATTTTGGCCCAATCTTGGCCCCTACAGATAAACTATATGTAGACCGGGTCTTCCTTCGCTTGTAAGACCTGGTCATTTGAGTCTCCTTGAGCTCGGTTGCCAGCACCTCCACATCCACCTCCATGGAATTCGCAGGGCACTCCCGCTGAAAATGCCCTGACTTTCCACATTTAAAGCAGTCCCCTCGGCGGGGTGAATGCTCAGGAAACAGTTTTTTCTGAGTCTTCCTGTGTTGCCCCCCACTTCCAGGGGGAGGATCTGCTCTCTCTGGTGGTGATTTGCATAAGAGCTCCAATTCAGCCACCTTCTTCCTAAGAGCTGACAGTTCTGTATCCTCTTTCTCCTTCTGTAGGGGTGGACACGTCTGATCTTCCAATCTTCTGGCTGTATTTATTAATGTGGAATAAGGCAGAACTTTATCATCCAACTTGGCTCTCAGCAGAATCATAACTGGATTATTGGTCAAACCACCTCTCTGAATTTGCTTAGATAGCCGAGCATCCAACTCAGAGGCAGTGACTGCTCCTTTATGGAATAACTTTCCAAGCGATAGCTGTAACCGGTTGATATAGTCAGTGGCTTTTTCATGCTCCTTCTGCTTAGTGGCTAGGAACTTAACCAACAGATCATCCAAATCTTCGGATTTCCCATAAGCATCCTGTAAAACTTGTAGATAGTCGTGCACAGTAGCTTGCCCATTTACTCCCTTGTTCAGTCTTATCATGTCTGTAGCGGGAAAACGAAGACTCTCCACCAACCGCTGTTTCTTTATGGTATCCGTACAAGACCATTCCTCCAACAACTGCATAGCATTATCCTTCCAGACCTCAAAAGGCTCTTCTCCTGAAGGAACAGGCTGATTCCCAGAAAACACCTTTAGTTTGCGGTAACTATGAGTGTGGTTTGCCGTCACTATGGCTTCTGAGAGTTTCTGTAGTATGTCCGATACATCACTACCTCCTGTAGGCAGGGTGCGTACTTCAGGGTTGTCTGGTTTCAGTAATGCTGTAGATGGATGAGATTCTGCTTTAGGAGTAATCATCCCCTGTCCTCTAGGAGGATGGGCAGCTTGTTTAGGAATGGCTCCGGTCTTTCCGGGGATGGGAGTCAGGAGCTTAGAATAATTTTCTGTGACATAATCTCTCTGTTCTAATTTAAAGGGTTGTTGCAGTGAGACCCTTTCTTTCTTATCAAGGAGAGCGTACACTAAGGAGCATCCTTCATCCGGGGCTCCATATAAATGAACGTTAGTAGGCATCTCATGGTCTCCCAAGTCCGTATGACAATATATTAACATGTAAGTTTGGCCTCCGGAATCCTGCAGGATATCCGTGACGGTCGCCATTTCTATTCCCAGTCGAATTTCTACACACAAGATGACGTGATTCATCTCACAGCAGGATGGGACTTTGCATAACATCACAGCTTGCTGTAATGGTACATTTCTTTGCTGGGCCCACTCTTTTGCAAAGGAGGGAGTGGCCTGAGGACTTAACTTATTCTCACTGGTTGTACCCCAGTTCATCTCAGCAGTGCCTCCACATGTAGCGGGGTTTTGAGGGCGCCCCCTAGTGTCTTTGGGGTCCCTAAACCTAGTTAACTCACTATGCCTGACAGGCGGATCCTGAGCCTCCGCTATCTGGGAGCTGGGGTACATGTCTGCGGCAGTGCCTCCACCCAGTGGAGCATCCAGGGTAGGGATGTGGGGTCCCACTGGGAACATACTTAGTGCAATGAGACTGACACAGCCTAACTGGAATTCACTTTATATAGTAAGCAGCAAATTAACCAACATACATAAGAAAATACAATAGAGTAATACAGGTAACAATGCAATGTGGACTTTCCTCACCCACCCACAAGCACGCCTGTATCCCACCCCCTTATCTTTGCCCTAGTGGCCGTTGGTGCACATAGGAGAGTTGGGGCCCTTATAAGTCCTGCTCTGCAGGGTCACTGAAGCAGCCTGAGCTGTGTAATGTCCGTCACTGGACCTCAGAGTCTTTACTGTGAGTGAGGAGACAGGTGCCCTGTGGTGATACAGGGAGAGGTTTGGCTTACCCTCACAACACGATTAGCCAGGTCAGTCAGCAGCAGTCTCCTCTCACTGGATTCACCAGACGTCTGGACTCAGTGCTTGTCTTTGCCAGCAGGTCCCTCTCTCAGCCGGTGTGATCTTGGGTGAAGCAGGTTCTCTCAGCAAGGTTCCATCTCTGTGCTGCAGTCTCTCACAACATGTCCTTTCTCTGACTGAGCATGTAGTAACTTCCAGAAAACTTCCAGGACCTTCGATGATGTCACAATCATGTGACCAATGCTCAATGTTTTATTAACAGCATACTGAGTCCATCTGACATCTACTGGGCATTTAAGATAATGCAGCCTGTGTTGCTTCACAGGGTTACACAACATTCTCTCTTCTCCAACACGGCCAGGAATTACCAAGCCGGCCTTAAAATTTATAAGGAATTCTCCAGGTCTCACCCGCAAGGTACCTTGGATGAAATCTCCTACATTTTGGCGTTCATCACCCATTGTTATCTTCACCTCAAGCTGTCTTATAATACTATTAAACTGTACTTAGCCAGAATACAGCACTGCTCCATGCTCCACAGACCAGGCGGAGGTTCTATTTTTTCAATACAGGTCGTCAAGGCTGCGCTTCGGGGAATCCAGAAAAGCGGGGATGCCTCTCCTGCTCGTAGACAGCCTTTCTCTGGTGAGATGTTTAGGAGACTTTCTTCTGCTTTGGATGGTCATACTTTTGGGCCCTCTCCCGGCTTAGTCATCAAGGCAGCAATGTACCTCAGATTTTACGGTTTCCTCAGGCCAGGCGAGTTCACCCACTCCACCTCCAGGTATCAGGGTTTGCAGAGGCAGCAACTGACCTGGGCCCAGGACCATTTTGTCCTCGGTCTACATTCCACCAAAACCAACCAGCACGGGCCTCCCACTGAGGTCAAGTTTTTCAGAACCTCCAATGATTGGTGTCCAGTCAAGGTCCTGCAACAATTGTTGGCTCTGCTGCAAGACGCTCCCCCTGATTTCCCGCTGTTGCCTTTCCAACGAAGATTTTCTGTCATCTGTCCAGTTCATATCCCATATCAGGACCTTGGCGTCAGGTCTCGGGTATAACCCACTCACCATCGCCTTTTACTTATTCCGTATCGGGGCAGCTTCGGCTGCTTCTAAAAACAGGGTCCCGGCCCACGTGATTAAAAAAATGGGGCGGTGGTGGTCCTCTTGTTTTTCTAGGTACATTCCTAATCGGAATGTCGAGATATCCCAGGCTTTTTGTAATCTCGTGCTCTGAGGGCATATTAAATGGTTTACCACTATTCCAGTCTCCTCGCTTCATTTTTGCCCACTTCTAGGCTTACCCACGCTCCTGGCTCCGGGCACAAGGGGCAGGGGTTAGGCGCTCCTCACCGTCAGTTGCCTTTAGCCTCTACCACAAGTAAATATAAGGGAAATAATATTTCCTAACAATATTTCCTCTAAAATCTTCGGTTTTGTGCGTATTATTGTCAGTCTGTAAAATTGGCGTACTACTCAGACAACATCGTTCCCAGCAGCGACCTGGGAGTCCAAGATGCATCCAGACATCCTCCCCATGCTGTTCCCAAACCATTTCAGTGATGTTTCCATCAATTTCTGACCTTTTCATGTAAACCAGACACCCTCTCCTCTTGAGAGCAGGGGGTGCCTGGTTTAATGCTCGGGTTCTCCCATTGACTTCCATTGTGCTCAGGTGCTCGGTAGAGCACCTGAGCATCCCGAGGTGTTCTACTCGAGCACCCGAGCACTTTGATGTTCGATCAACACTAATGTACAGCAATTGGGCAGGAAACAAGCACCACAAATGATGTACAAGTACCGTAAGTAATTTTGCGCTATTATATTTAAAAGAGTACACCCCCAAACAGAAACAAATGGGGCACAGGTAAATAAATGGGTAGTATAAAATCAAAAGTAGAATCGGGCCCTGTTCTTGAGATAAAAATGGGTCCCAGAGGAGGGACGTGCACTTATTGGAGAATTATGGGATATCCTTTTAGGTATATGAACATCATAGAGGGGGCTTTACAGTTAGACTTATTATCACTTAGTAAGAGTGGCTTCTTTTCTGGCGGACCTAGCTTGTCCATGTATTATGCCTTATTCACACAGTCAGTGTTCGGTCCGTGATTTCCATTAGTCATTTTGAGCCAAAACCAGGTGCAGCTCTAGACACAGGACAGGTGCATATCTTTCTCTTAGGGCTCATGCTCATGAATGTATTTTCTTTCTCTGTCCGTTCTGTGTTTTTTTTTTTTTTTGTGGACTGTATGCGGAACCATTCATTCCAATAGGTCAGCAAAAAAGAACGGAAGTTACTCCGTGTGCATTCCATTTCCGTATGCCCATGTGTCCGTTCTGCAAAAAAATAGAACATGTCCTATTATTGTCTGCATTACAGACAAGTATAGTACTGTTCTATTAGGGGCCAGCTGTTCCGTTCAGCAAAATACGGAATGCACACGGACGTCATCCATATTTTTGCGCACCATAAAATACATACGGTCGTGTGCATGAGCCCTTATACCATATCTCTGTGGAGGCTCCAATCCTGGTTTTGGCTCACAATCACTGATGGAAATCACTGACCAAAATGCTGACGTGTGAATAAGGCATTACTCTGTTGGTCATTCATTTGAATGGCCAGCATGTAATTATACTGTACATTATATCATATAGAATAAGTGATTACAAAGCTATTTCCGTCATCTCCCTTCACTGGCTGCCATGACAGATGGCACACAAAAATTCTTGTTACCAGCTCTGCAATTGAGGGAGGGTTTCAGTTGGTAGCAGCTTTGTAAGTATTAGGCTACTTTCACGCTGGTGTTTTGGCTTTCCGCTTGTGAGGTCCGTTCAGGGCTATCACAAGCGGTCCAAAACAGATCAGTTTTGCTCTAATGCATACTGAATAGAAAAGGATCCGCTCAGAATGTTTGCCTCAGTTTGCCTCCGTTCCGTCTCCGGCTTGCAGCATTTTGGTGTCCGTCTGACGAAACTGAGCCAAACGGATGCGTTCTGACACACAATGTAAGTCAATGGGGACGCAAATGGGGATGGATCAGTTTTCAATAACACAATCTGGCACAATAGAAAACTGATGCGTCCTCTATTGACTTTCAATGGTGTTCAAGACGGATCCTCCTTGGCTATGCTAAAGATAATACAAACTGATCCATTCTGAATGGATGCAGACGGTTGTATTATCTGAACGGATCCGTCTATGCAGATCCAAGATGTATCCGCACCAAATGTGAGTGTGAAAGTAGCCTTAGAGTATTAGAATGTATTTTTTGCATCATCTTCTATTTGCCAGACAATGTTATACTATAGGTGTTCTACTAACATGGGCTCTCTTTACATACGTCTTTTATATGTCTGTAAATATATTGAGTGGCCATTTATCAATATGCCCACTAATTCCAATTTATCAGTCTGTGCATCCTATTCTTCAAATGTCACAGAGCTCTTAGAAAATGCAGTGTATGGCATAAAACAGTCCCCTATGGGTAAAGTGATTATTCATGGCTGTAGATCTTGTGGCTCATTTTGTGGAGTAAAAAAATGACTTATCATAACTTTTATATATTGATTCATGACAGAAGTGTAACTTAAAGCTCCTAAGCCATTTATAGGATTGGTTTCCTCAAAGAGGGACAAAAGGATCTTCCTCAAACGAAAATGCATCTTGCAACCCCTACAGTCATACCGTGAAGTACATGCAGCAAGCCCCACGAGGAGCCACTGTAGAGGAAGGAAGTGGTAGTGTCCCTGAAGAAATGTTTTTGTGTCACAGTCTCCTACCTCAGGCCATCACTCTCTGGGGGTTTGATACAGAGAAAAAGGTGATGAAGAAAGGAACCAGGCAGAGAAGGTTGAACAAATAATATCTTTCTTTACTAAGTGCAAAAACGGATAGCAGCACATTCATCAGCACTTTGTACAAAGTTTAATTTCTCTCCTTCCAAATGATGGGGTATAGTGGCTGGCATTGCAGTAACAATGAAACTCAAACTTGCTAGCTGATGCTGTCTCTCTCTCTCTCTCTGGGTTTCTTTCCCTATGGCTTTACTCTGGCACTTATGACTGTAGGTGTCTACTAAATGATGAAAGCTTCTAGATATGCCTGTCCTGAACTCTTATGACGGTGTCTGAACGTGTTTCCCACCATTTTGCAGCAGAGTCTTGATAACTTGATGACCTGATCATTATGCTGACTTTAATACACCATAACTTGAAATTCTTCTGTGGTGAAGGACTCTGCAGTCTCCCTGGGGCAATTACATCCTCCTAGGTGAGCCACCTCTGTGGTTTAACTGGCACTGAGCAGCGGGAGATGGATTGCATGCTCTCTTACCCTTAATCGATTCTTAGATTCTTAAACTTACTCTCCCTAGCTCAGACCCACCCTTGGCAGCGTACTCCTACCAAAAGAGTAGTAATGGAATGGTAAGTTCAATTTCATTCCTATTACCAAACCGTTCCAACCGTGACCCATCTGCTGGTGTACAAGGTGTATTGCATTCAGTGAGACATAACAGGGATATTGCAAAGGGTTACATCACAAACCAATTGTAGTACCCCCAGGTCTGGGGTACTACACATAACTTTAAACTCTACTGTTCCAATTTAAAATCTATAATAAGGCTCCCACCTATTGTGTGCCATTTATACTAGTATCTTATGTTGTAGAAGGCCTAGGTGCAACTGCTACCATAATTACAATAAATATAGAACATGTCCTATATGTTGCTGCATCTTGCGGATTTACTTCTATGGGTCAGCACCACAATGCGGTGTGCACATGGCCAGTGCCCATATTTTGCAAACCGGCCCCACAGTTGTGTGAATGGTGCCTTAATGATATCAAAGAAGTTCCCAAAATTGTCCATGATTCTGCCAGCTATTCTGCAATTTTTCCAATGGCTTTAGTGTATAACACATGTCCCTTGATATACACTGTCAACTGTATTTTGTCTTATACTGCATTTAACAACATATCATCATAGACTTCAAGATAAGCAACTATCTACAATGTGCATTTCTATAGCATTAGTGGAGGAGCCGCAGAACACTGCTTGCTATTGTCTCTCAAAGCCAAAATGGCTCATGCATGTCTTATAAATGTCAGAGAAATCCAGCTGGGGTTGTCGTAAGTAGATTTCCTGCACTCTGTCCTCTGGCAGCACAGGAAAACAGGCAGGTTACCTGACAAATTGTCAAAGCATATCTAAACAGAGCCAGAACAGGGCTTGCTTATCATGGAAAGTGACAAGCCAGTGGAGACTTTACAGGACCTTGAGGTTCTTTGTTGCACTGCAACCACCTCCAGCACAGATAAACGGCCCCCATCAGTCATTCACAAAATCTTAACAGACAAGCTGTGATTTTTCTTCCAATAACAGGTTGTTGACAGGGATGTGGAACAGAAGCAGCATTTAATACCAGGACGCATAGCGATGCTTGCCAGCTCATTACCACATCTAAATCGACTAACCAGGTGTAAGCTCTTTGGGGAACCAGGGCTGGGAGGACATATTAGAAATATCAATGTGCAGCTCCGACTGCTGGCGTCTCACACTATCACCTATTAGTAACAGGTACAGAAAATCTCTCTTCTAATTGTTTCTCCTCTGTTGGAATGTCCATCACGTTGCTCCCTGGTGTTTTGCTGCTCTAAGCTGTTAGTCTGTGAAGTACAACAATACCCTGTCCTCCATACTGTTTACTACGCTCTCTGGTAATGGTAGTGTTAAAGAGACAACATCTGTCTGTCCAACTGTGGAAGGATTGTATTCGTCATATGCAAAATTATAGGGTCCCAAAGTAAAACTCAGAACTGACCGAGCAAGTTGCAAAGTGTGTTTTTTAAATGTTATGTGCATCATTCAATTTTTAGTTCTATGATTTACATTGGAACGCTCAATTTTTTTGACTTGATAAATGACACAGTGCTGGCTACAAACAGCAAACAAAATATGGCAGCACAATGTTATCCATGCAAACAACAGAACTAGGGATTATTCTGGATTAAAGTGGTACTATACCTACTGTACATGAAAAATGGAAGCTCTTTTCGTGTCAGGCCCATCTACTGTGCAAAGAGCTACCATTTTTCATGCATAGTACGTATAGTGTCACTTTAATCCAGAATAATCCCTAATCCCTAGTATAAAGTTTGCATGTAAAACAGTGTGCTGCCATATTTTGTTTGCTGTTTGTATGTTAGGCTACTTTTATATCAGCGTTTTGGCTGGATTCATCATAATAATATGACCGTCTGCATCCGTTCTAAATGGACCGTTGTATTACCTCTAAAATAGTCAACATGGATCTGTAATACCCCAGAGTGGCCCCACTATCTTCAATGGTGTATCCTGTGTCATCATCTATATTTATTGCCATATCCTGCAGAATGTGTATGTATATTTCCTTTCTTTTTTTTTTTTCTTTTCAAAGAGGTTTTATTGAAAGCTCAATATTACATTAAATATATATATATATATTAACAAGAACATGAACAGATGCCTCATCTGGAGTTACAAGGAGCATAGGCAGGTTATGTAAATTGTTTGCAAAGCTTGAGGTATAGTCTGATAATCTGAGAATCGTCCATTCAGATGAGTATGAGGTTTATATAAGAAAAAAAATATATTACTACTGACTGGTCATAGTCGATTGTGTTGTATCCTATATCACTAGCACTATATCATGCGCTACCTTGTTGATATGCATACATAATTATCCTTATTTATATGCGATTTTGCACATGTAATATAGCCTGACAGTATCTGTGTGGGGGGAAATGTTGGCTCTACAGTTCTCACCAGCTGATTTTATGATATGTCTTTGTGATATTTTGTCTTGATATGATTATGTGTAATAAAGTTTATTTTTCAATATTACTTGTGTGGTTTAGTTGGGTTGGTATATAGATATATTCTGAGAATCGCCCATTCAGATCTTAAGTCCTCTATGAATTTCCCATGCTTTTCATTGAGCCTGGAATTTAGAAAACGTATGATTTTCTATTGCCGCTGTTTCTTCAAATCTATATATGGATTCCATTTTTCCGGTCCACTGATCAGCAGAGGGAAGTTCAGGTGAGAGCCATTATCGAAGTACCAGGAGGTTTGCCGCAATGATTCTTTTTTAAAGAGAGCTGATGGCTTAACTGCAGTGCTGGTAGGTGGTAGGCCCAAGAGGGCTAATTTAGGGGATAGTAGGATGTTGGATTTACAGATATCATTGCATCTCTTAAAGATTTCTCCCTGCCATTTTTTTATTTGAGGGCAAGACCACCATATGTGGAAGAAAGGGCCCCTTTCAACACTGCAGCGCCAGCAAATGTCTGATTTCAAACTATTATATCTACTTGTGATGTCAGGCATCTTATACCACCTAGTAAAAACCTTGTAACCATTCTCATGTATTCTCAAAAAATTAGAGGAAATGTGAGGTTCTAGAAATAAAATGTATAAAATGTAAATGTTAAGCTGGGGTAAAGAATGACCCTATATCTCTCTCCCAGAAATGCTGCCTTGGACATAGAAGTAGGTGTTCCTAGCCATTTATAAATCTTCTAAATAAGTTTAGTTGGAGGGATGGAAGCAAAAATGATGCTCTCGAACCAAGTGAGTGGTCTAAGAAGTGCTTGTTTAGGGACATGTTTGGTCACAAGAGATCTGTTAAAGGAGATCAGAGGAGGGGAAACTTCAACCGTGGTAACACATGTACTAAAACCCCAAGTACCTTCCCTTCCTCATTAAATAAAGATAAAACAAGGATTTCAGAATGTCGGATTGGGATGGGGAGGCTCTGTCTTAGGTCAGGAGGGACCAGGCTCACCAGATCCCTCACCTGTATTCCTGGAGATGGAAGTGGTATCCCCCAGGGTGATGATTGGAGCCAACTCCAGGCCCCAAAAGTAGCCTTGACTGTCGGGTCTAGTTGTGTTGATTTAGGTGTGGATTCTGGAATTCCAACCAGTAGGCTTCTGAATGGTGATCAGAAATTTGTGGCCTCTATGTCCACCCAAGATCTATGTGGGGGTCGTCTGAACCAATCAACTACCCTCGATAGAAGAATAGTTCTACCATACCTCAATGGGTCGGGCAGACCAATGGCACCCAAACTCCTTGGTCTTTGAAGGGTTAACGTGGTCAGGCAAGGTTTTTTCTTTTCCCAAATGAAGGTGTGGACATGTTTTGATAAACTTAGATAGAAGGTTCTCAGGACTGGAATAGGAAGGACTTGTTGAAGAAAGTTCAATCTCGGTAATATAACAGATGAAGCTAAGTTCTTCCACCCAAACCATGAGGGCATAGGGATTTGTAATGAACTAAACTTGTCAATCAAAGATTGCAGTTATGGGATATAATTAAAATGAAAAAGTCTATGTCTAAAAGTCTATGACTAGGGTTGAGCGAACCTGAAATGTAAAGTTCGGGTTCGTACCGAACTTTAGGATTTTTGGACCCCGGACTCAAACACGAACATTTCAGTAAAAGTTTGGGTTCGGGTTCAGTGTTCGACGATTTATTGCCGCTTTTTGAAAGGCTGCAGAGCAGCCAATCAACAAGCGTTTAACTCTGTGACCTTAGAAGCCATCACAGCCATGCCTACTAATGGCATGGCTGTGATTGGCCAGTGCAGCATGTGACCCAGGCTCTATATAAGCTGGAGTCACGTAGCGCTGCACGTCACTCTGCTGTGCTTAGTGTAGGGATAGGATGCTGCTGCTGTGAGGGAGAGAATACGAAGGAAACTTTAATCAGAACTGCAATTAAACTCAGCTTTACATAGATTTTGTTGTGTGGGTGTAGTGTACAATCTTTTTATCCTGCCCATAGCCCAGTGACAGAGAAAAAAAACTTTTATCCATCTGTTAGTTAGGTGAGCGGTGGCCATTTTATGCAAGCTCAGTGGACCAGCACTGCATATGTGTTTTTGTGACATTGAAATCCAAGCTTGAAATACTGCAATAATAATCATGGTTTAAAAAAACACAAATTTTTGGCTATATCCTACATCTGGTGCCTTTGCAGCATTAGTCAGTGTGCAATTTAAGCTAGAAATACAGCTTTAATTTTCTGGGTTTTTAAAAACACCCTTTTTGGGCAAAATACACAATTTTACAGCCCTTGCTGCATCTGTAAGTGTTAAATTCAAGCGTTATATACTGCTGTCATATTCTGTTATTAAAAAAACACCCGTTTTGGGCAAAGTACTTATTATTGCAGCCTTTGCTGCATCTTTTATTGTTAAAACAAGCTTGAAATAAGTCAATAATTTTCTGGGTTTTGAAAAACACCCATTTAGGGCAAAAAAATTATTTTGCAACCTTTGCTGCATGTGTCATTGTGAGAAACACCCTTTAGATACTGTTGTTCTATTCTGCTATTAAAAAAACACCCATTTAGTGCAAAAATCTTAATTTTGCATCCTTTGCTGCATCTTTTTTTGTGAGATACACCCTTTACATACTGCTGTGCTATTCTGCTATAAAAAAAAAACAACCATTTAGGGCAAAAATCTTAATTTTACAGCCTTTGCTGCCTCTGTCATTTTGAAATACACGTGTTAGATACTATTGTTCTATTCTGTTATTAAAAAAACACCCATTTTAAGCAAGATCCTAAATTTGAGAAATATGAGGAGAGCATCAAATAAGGGACGTGGCCCCGGTCGTGGTGCTGCTGGTTGAGCTCCTGTTGCAGGGAAAGGTCATGGTCGATCTGTGCCAGCTACACGCACAATGAAACACCTTCCTCAGGTGCGAGTAGGCGACAGAACCTGCAGCGGTATTTGGTTGGGCCTAATGCGGCTCTACGAATGGTGAGGCCAGAACAAGTACAGGCGATAGTAGATTGGGTTGCTGAAAGTGCCTCCAGTTCCTTTACATTGTCTCCCACCCAGTCTCCTGCTGAAAGATCAGAGTTGGCACCTGTAGCCGATGTTCATCAGTATTTCACCTCACCCCCTTGCAAATCAGCCAAGCAGTTTGAGCCCAACGTCATGCAGGAGTCTTTTCTGCTTTTTGATAACTCTGTTAGCAGGGTTTCCCAGGGCTATCCACCTGGCCCTGCCCCAGAAGTGGAAGAGATTGAGTGCAACGATGCCCAACCACTTATGTTTCAAGCTGAGTACATGGGAGGACCATCGCAGTACATCTCGGATGATGACGAAACACAGGTGCCAACTGCTGGGCTTTCGAAAGTGTGCAGACAGACAAGGAGGGCAGGGGCGAAGACTGGGTGGAAGATGATGTGGAGGACGATGAGGTCCTCGACCCCACATGGAATCAAGGTCATGCGAGTGACCTGTGTAGTTCGGGGGAAGAGGCGGTGGTCGCACAAAGCCACCAGCACAGCAGAAGAGGGAGCAGGGTGAAAAAGCGGAGCGGCAGTCCCCTAGACAGTACGCCTGCTACTGCCCACCGCAGCAAGGGACCGAGCACACCAATGCCAACTCCAAGGAATTCCCTGGCATTGCAGTTCTTCAGACAATGTGCTGACGACAAGACACGAGTGGTTTGCACGCTGTGCAATCATAGCCTGAAGCGAGGCATAAACGTTCTCAACCTGAGCACAACCTGCATGACCAGACATCTAAGTGCAAAGCACGAGCTGCAGTGAAGTAGACACCTCAAAAACCAAGAAAGGTCTCAGGCTTTTTCTGCTTCCTCTTCTGCTGCAGTCTCGGCCTCTTCATCCACCTCTGGAGTGACAGTGCCACCTGCCACCGCGCAAACAGAGGATCTGCCAGCAACACCACCATCTGGATCACCAAGGATCTCCACAATGTCCCACGGAAGCGTTCAGCTCTCCATCTCCCAAACACTGGAGCGGAAGAGGAAGTGCCATTCTACCCACCCGCGATCGCTGGCCCTGAATGCCAGCATTTCAAAATTACGGTCCTTTGAAATGCTGTCATTCCATCTGGTGGAGACAAAGAGTTTTAAAAGCCTTATGGCAGTGGCTGTCCCATAGTACGTCGTGCCCAGCCGCCACTACTTTACAGGCATGCCATCCCTTCTCTGTACAACCAAGTGGGGAACAAAATCAGGTGTGCACTGCGCAACTCTATCTGTGGCAAGGTGCACCTGACTACAGATACGTGGACCAGTAAGCACGGCCAGGGACGTTATATTTCCATAACAGCACACTGGGTAAATGCAGTGGCGGATGGGCCTGAGGCGGATAGCAGTTTGCTGCATGTCCTTCCATCACTGAGGATTGTAGGGTGCTTCAGTTTGCCTCCTGTTGCTTCCTCCTCCTACTCCGCTTCCTCTACCGACTCCTCATCTGGTCAGCGTAACACCTTCACCACCAACTTCAGCACAGCCAGGGGTAAACTATAGCAGGCAGTTTTTAAACTTATTTGTTTGGGGGACATACCCCACACCGCGCAGGAGCTGTGGACGGGCCTTGAACAACAGACCGATGAGTGGTTGGTGCCAGTGAGCCTCAAGCCCTGCCTGGTGGTGTTATAATGGGCAAAATCTAGTAGCAGCTCTGGGACTAGCCAGTTTGACGCACATCCCTTGCCTGGCGCATGTGCTGAATTTGGTGGTGCATATATTCCTTAAAAAATACCCCGATATGTCAGAGCTGCTGCATAAAGTGTGGGCCATATGTGCGCGCTTTCGGCGTTCTCATCCTGCTGCTGCTTGTCTGTCAGCGCTGCAGCGTAACTTCGGCCTTCCCGCTCACCACCAAATATGCGACGTGCCCACAAGGTGGAACTCCACCTTGCATATGCTGGCCAGACTGTGCGAGCAGCAGCAGGCGATAGTGGAGTTTTAGCTGCAGCACGCACGGGTGAGTCGCACCACTTCACCACCAATGATTGGGCTTCCATGCGAGACCTGTGTTCCTTGTTGCGCTGTTTCGAGTACTCCACCAACATCGCCAGTGCCGATAACGCCATTCTCAGCGTTACTATCCCACTTCTATGCCTCCTTGAAAAAACGCTCCTGGCGATGATGGAAGAGGATGTGGCACAGGAGGAGGAAGAGGGATCATTTCGTAGGGTTTCTGGGCAGTCATTCCCAAGTGGCTCCGAGGGTGGATTCCTGCACCCACAAGCCCAAAGTACCCAATTGTCCAGCCAGGGCACAGTTCTGGAGGATGACGAGGTGGAGGATGAGGATGAGGAGATGGAGGAGGAGAAACCATGTTCACAGCAGGGTGGCACCCAGACCAGCTCATGGCCATAACTGCTGCGTGGATGGGGGATACAGGGAACACAGATGATACACCTGCTACAGTGGACAGCTTTTCGTTGCCTCTGGGCAGCCTGGCACACATGAGTGATTACATGCTGAATGGTCTCCGCAACCGAGTTGCCCACATTCTAACTTGTGCTGATTACTGGGTGGCCACGCTGCTGGATCCCCGTTACAAGGACAACGTACCGTCCTTAATTCTGTCACTGGAGTATGATCGTAAGATGCGCTGCTGGTGGCATTCCCACATGACAGCGGGGCACAGTGGAAGCACAAGGCGAGGAAGTGTCACGGCCTATGGTATGTTATGTGACACTTTCCTTCACTTGGTTGCCCGTGTCAACGTGTGGTGTTGTGTGCGTGTGGTAGCAGTGTCTCAGCCCTATGGCTGATTCCCCAGGACATGATTGCCACACATGCCGTTGCCCGCGGCAACAGGTGAAGTGTGTTTGTTTATGTGTGTATTCCCCTTTAAGTGGCCGTCTTCCCTTGCCTTGTGTTTGAAGGGTTAATTCCCTTCTGTGTGTGTGAACACTGGGTGTGTCTGTGTGGGTGTGACTACTTGGGCCTATAAAGCCTCAGTGAATAGTGCAGTTCAGAGGGGTACTTCAGCCATGGTTAGCTGGAGCATCCTCCTGTGTATTCCATCTGCCATAGCCATAGGACTGTTTCTGTTCCCCTTTTCCCTGCAGCTTGGCCAGTGAGACTCCTGTTCCTCCGTGTCCAGAAGGAACAGGTCGTCTTACCCTACTCCTAGTTCAGGGACCGGCGGAGGGTGAGTAGGGATCCGAGGTTCCTGAGCATGGGCCCTCCTACCTTCAAGGTCGGCCCATGCAGCTAGGAGTTAGAGTCCGATTAGGGATGCGTTAGGAGGTGACCTGCTCCTTAATTCTCTCGTCCTGGCCAAGCAGCCGTTTACATATTCTGGCATCGCACGGCTGAGGGTTTTCCCCATCCTCAGCCGTGACAGGAAGAGGTCGCCAACGCAGCCGGGGCACCGCCAGCACCTCAGAAGGTAGGGTTAGCATGGCCGAAATGTGGAAAAGCTTTGTCAGCACGCCACAACAACCAGCACCACCAGCTGATATGGAACGTCTTAGCAGGAGGCAGCATTTCACCAACATGGTGGAGCAGTATGTGTGCACACGCCTACACGTACTGAATGACGAGTCTGCCCCCTTCAACTTCTGGGTCTCCAAATTGGGCACATGGCCTGAGCTTGCCCTTTACGCCTTGGAGGTGCTGGCCTGCCCTGCAGCCACTGTATTATCTGAACGTGTGTTTAGCACGGCAGGGGGCGTTATCACAGACAAGCGCAGCCGCCTGTCCACGGCCAATGTGGACAAGCTCACGTCCATTAAAATGAACCAGACATGGATCCCACAGGACTTGTCCGTACCTTGTGCAGAATAGACATGTATACCGGCCTAAACCAGCCATTGTTATACTACAGCGCAATTGCTCATTCTTGTATTTTGTTTATTTCACACTCTTTTGGAGTGTACCTAAATAAAAAAATAAAAATTAAAACCAAAAACCAGTGTTGGCTACCTCGTCCTCCTCCACCGCCGCTTTCAACTACACCACTACGTCCACCGCCTCCTCAAACTCCTACTCCATATGGACCTCCACCTCATAAATCATGTTTTTTTTGTGTGCGTTTTTATTTAATTTTATGTAATTTCATGAATTTGTCTGTTACATTTTCGGGTGAAATTCACCAATTTTTGGATGTGATATACCACTGCTATACCTAGTAGACAGGTAAAAAAAAAAATCATTAATTTGTCTGTTACATATTCGGTTGAAATTCTCAAATTTTTGGGTGTGATATACTATACCTAGTAGCCAGGTAAAAAAAAAATCACTAATTTATCTGTTACATTCTTGGGTGACATTTGACCATTTTTGCCGTGATTAAACCCCTGCTCTGCATAGGTGATGGGGACCTAAATTTCTAAAAAGAATCTGTTGACATTTTACCAATTTTGCCGTATACAAAATCCCTGTTGCACGCCCCCTCCTTTCATTCAATGCTTAAACTTTAATAACTGGTCCCACATTTGTGCTTCAATAATTTCTCCCACATTTCCGCTCGATCATATTTAATTTAAGAAAAATTGCCTCCCTTGGATGTGGTCTCTTTTTCTCACACTCCCTCTCCGGCATGGAACCCTGATTCGCCGATAATTGTGATCAACATGGTAAGCTCAGAAAATAACATCAAAAGTTGGTAGAGAAGATATCCAAATGGATCGTGGACGTCACGGTGACATGCGATCAGGCAGAAGTTATCTAGAGTCAACAAAGCGGCAGCAGTGCCTCTCCTGTCTAACGTTTCCAAATCCTAAATACCCCAGTGGCATTCCCTATAATTTTTTATTAATCATTCCAATAACAGGGGATCTTAAGAGTCCTGTATTGTTATTTATCGTCACTACCTCCCCGAGTCGGGAGTGGGTAATTGCCGTGCGCCCCCTCCTTTCCTTCAATTCTTCTGCTTTAATAACTTTTCCCATATTTCCGCTCGATAACAATTACATTTTATCCTTACACAAACTGACTGATGGGTCTCCAAATTGGGCACATGTCCTGATCTTGCCCTTTACCCCTTGGAGGTGCTGGCCTGCCCTGCAGCTAGTGTATTGTCTGAACGTGTGTTTAGCACGACTGGAGGGGGTTATCACAGGTTATATTTCCCAATGTTTTGGGGTGTACCCTAATTAAAAAAATACATAAAATTGAAACCAAAAAGCAGTTTAGGGTACCTCCTCCTCCTCCACCACCGCTTCCACCTACAGCGCCACATCCACTGCCTCCTCAACCTCCTACTCCATATGGACCACGTCCTCCTAGATCAAGATTATTATATTTTTTTTAACATATTTTATGTTATTTAAAGGCATTTTACTATCCACATTTGTTTGCAGAGCACTTGCCATGCTCGTAACCACATTTTGCTGCCTTTTGCAGCCCTCTATCTCTTTCCATGACTTTTTTATAGACATTTTAGTGCTCCAAAGTTTTGGTCCCCATTGACTTTAATGGGGTTCGGGTTTGGGGTCAAATTCGGGTCCGGAACTCGAACTTTTTTTGAAGTTCGGCCGAACCCGTCGAACCCGAGCATCCAGGTGTCCGCTCAACTCTAGTCATGACAGATCAGTCATGCTCCACACCACATCGCGGACAGAAAAACTCTGCGGATCTCAATAGCAGAAAGGGAAAGTGAAGGTAATAGCAGAAAGGTAAGTGCAGATGTGAAAGTAGCCTTAGCTTTATGGATGTGCACCTATGACTTTTTTTTACAGTGCAGGCTACAGGCCGCCAGTAATAGGGTAGCCTAACTACATATGGATTTATACATATTCATTGTATCTACTGAATTGTAGTGGCATGAATCTTTAAGGCCAATTTCACCTCCCAGTCTGAGATCTGTTATCTTAGACAGAAAAAAAATGCATGTGCAGGACTTTTTTCCATTGACAGATCAGAAGAACGGAAAATGAAATTTTGATGTGAACCTAGCCTAAACTATAAGCTCCCCTACTGACAGCCCCTCTGACAGTGCTCCCCTCCCACTACACTTTAGAGCAGTTGCATTCTCTTACTATAGATAAAACCTCTGTTTTCAACACTAGGGCATAGTTCAAATGGAACCTGACCTTTAGGAAGGAGGTTCATGTACATATCTACGACTTGCTAGAAAAACAATTCGCATTAAAATGTATGGATGGTCCTCAGGGGCGGGGTTCCCGCTGCGTATATATACAGTACAGACCAAAAGTTTGGACACACCTTCTCATTCAAAGAGTTTTCTTTATTTTCATGACTATGAAAATTGTAGATTCACACTGAAGGCATCAAAACTATGAATTAACACATGTGGAATTATATACATAACAAAAAAGTGTGAAACAACTGAAAATATGTAATATTCTAGGTTCTTTAAAGTAGCTACCTTTTGCTTTGATTACTGCTTTGCACACTCTTGGCATTCTCTTGATGAGCTTCAAGAGCTAGTCACCTGAAATGGTCTTCCAACAGTCTTGAAGGAGTTCCCAGAGATACTTAGCACTTGTTGGCCCTTTTGCCTTCACTCTGCGGTCCAGCTCACCCCAAACCATCTCGATTGGGTTCAGGTCCGGTGACTGTGGAGGCCAGGTCATCTGGCGCAGCACCCCATCACTCTCCTTCATGGTCAAATAGCCCTTACACAGCCTGGAGGTGTGTTTGGGGGTCATTGTCCTGTTGAAAAATAAATGATGGTCCAACTAAACGCAAATCGGATGGAATAGCATGCCGCTGCAAGATGCTGTGGTAGCCATGCTGGTTCAGTATGCCTTCAATTTTGAATAAATCCCCAACAGTGTCACCAGCAAAGCACCCCCACACCATCACACCTCCTCCTCCATGCTTCACGGTGGGAACCAGGCATGTAGAGTCCATCCATTCACCTTTTCTGCGTCGCACAAAGACACGGTGGTTGAAACCAAAGATCTAAAATTTGGACTCATCAGACCAAAGCACAGATTTCCACTGGTCTAATGTCCATTCCTTGTGTTCT
Organism: Bufo gargarizans; assembly: GCF_014858855.1. Lineage (NCBI taxonomy): Eukaryota > Metazoa > Chordata > Amphibia > Anura > Bufonidae > Bufo > Bufo gargarizans. The sequence continues at coordinate 491,500,757 of NC_058084.1, read as the reverse complement.
TTAGCCCAAACAAGTCTCTTCTGCTTGTTGCCTGTCCTTAGCAGTGGTTTCCTAGCAGATATTCTACCATGAAGGCCTGATTCACACGGTCTCCTCTTAACAGTTGTTCTAGAGATGTGTCTGCTGCTAGAACTCTGTGTGGCATTGACCTGGTCTCTAATCTGAGCAGCTGTTGACCTGCGATTTCTGAGGCTGGTGACTCAGATGAACTTATCCTCCGCAGCAGAGGTGACTCTTGGTCTTCCTTTCCTGGGGCGGTCCGCATGTGAGCCAGTTTCTTTGTAGCGCTTAATGGTTTTTGTGACTGCACTTGGGGACACTTTCAAAGTTTTCCCAATTTTTCAGACTGACTGACCTTCATTTCTTAAAGTAATGATGGTCACTCGTTTTTCTTTACTTAGCTGCTTTATTCTTGCCATAATACATATTCTAACAGTCTATTCAGTAGGACTATAAGCTGTGTATCCACCTGACTTCTCCACAACGCAACTGATGGTCCCAACCCCATTTATAAGGCAAGAAATCCCACTTATTAAACCTGACAGGGCACACCTGTGAAGTGAAAACCATTTCAGGTGACTACCTCTTGAAGCTCATCAAGAGAATGCCAAGAGTGTGCGAAACAGTAATCAAAGCAAAAGGTGGCTACTTTGAAGAACCTAGAATATTACATATTTTCAGTTGTTTCACACTTTTTTGTTATGTATATAATTACACATGTGTTAATTCATAGTTTTGATGCCTTCAGTGTGAATCCACAATTTTCATAGTCATGAAAATAAAGAAAACTCTTTGAATGAGAAGGTGTGTCCAAAGTTTTGGTCTGTACTGTGTATATATATATATATATATATATATATATATATATATATATATATATACATATATAGGATCTTTCTGACATTCCTGTTTTAGTAACTACTTATATTGACCAAATCTGGAGCATCTTTTCATGCAACTATATGTCATACTGTTCCTTTATTATCCTATTCAAATGTGAAATGCTAACTGGATGTTACCATTCCCCTTGTCACATGGGTGTGTCCTTCCACAGTCAGTAATTGGCTGCAATGTTTGAACACTGTAAGGCCTCTTGCACACAACCGTATACCCTCCGAGACATACGGTCCGTGAGCAGGCCATATGTCCCGGAGTGGCATTGATGCACACGGGACTACACAGCATCATAGATTACAATGATGCTGTGCACGTCGGGCCACCTGCGGTGCTATTGTCCCGCACTCATATGATCTTATAAGTGCAGGACAATAGCCCCGCGGGCTGCTCGAATTGCACAGAGAATCATTGTAAAATATGATGCTGTGTGCTCCAGTTCACACGATCAATGCCGCTCCGAGACATATGGCCTGCTCACGGACCGTATGATTTGGAGGGAATACAGTCATGTGCAAGAGGCCTTAGACTGTGCAGGAAATCACCCTCAACTGGCAACAACCAGTTGGCAATTTAGCAAAAAAATAATAATAATCTATTAGGAAATATTAGAGGAACAACACAAAAATGTGAATAGACACTCCAGAATCAATGTGAAATACAAATATTTACTAAAACTGACATATCAGAAGGGGTGATAGGTCCTCTTTAAATGCCATTAAATGCATTTATTATACAGTATTACTGGAGGGGCACCAAAGGCCCAAGGAGAAAAGAGGTTGAGCTTACTCCAAGTGCTGATTGCAAACGATTTTACAAACAATGTTTACTTCTGTTATGTAAAGTGGCTGTATAATGTATGACGTCTTCTTCCATATGGTAAAGGCATCTCTCTAGGAGGTCACATTAGCTTTGTGTTTTTCCTTTCTCTTAGGCTACATGCACCCGACCGTGGTGTGTTTTGCGGTCCGCAAACATATAACTGCCTATTCTTGTCTGCAAAAAGCTGGCAAGAATAGGACATGTTATATATTTTTTTTGCGGGGCCACGGAACGGAGCAACGGATGCGGGCAGCATTGACGTGAATGGGTCCGCACCCGAGCAGCCAAAACTGCGGCTCGGGTGCGGACCAAAACAACGGCCGTGTGCATGAGGCCTTACAATATTCAGAGGAAGATGACTTTCTACTGCATAGAAACAATGGGGACATTGTTAAACATTACTCGTGCTTTCACCTATTGATCACATTGTTTCCAAACCACCACTGAGCAAGGGATTCAATCAGACAACATTTACCCTGGACTTTTATGTAGGTGGCTTTGTCTGTTAGGAAATGTAGAGACACATTGTTCATGGCAGAAAACTTACAGTACATTTATTTCTAAGAAGAAGCTTGTAAGAAAAAGCTATTCCAGGGTGCTCTATGCAACATATCCATAGATGTTGCCCTACTTACTGATGATAGTGAATGATATGAATTCACTTTTTCTTCTGCATTGTCCATCCTGGACTTGTTGGTTCATGAAGAACTTTCATTTCTGGCCAATCCTGTTTCCAAAAATAGCCACCAGGGCAAAAATATTCTCATCAAGAGAAGTCATTCGGAGGAATTTATCATATGACATTTTTCTGGTGTTAAAAAAGCCCCACTTGTGCAATTAGCGACCTTTTGGTGGTTTTGCTGTGTGCTTGGCTCTTTTTTTTTTATATAAAAGTGGGTGTTGTGGGGCTAGGGGAGCACAGCGCGAGGCATGGCCAAGGTAGTTCAGAATGATTATAATAATTTATGCCATAAATTATACCTCAAATCTATGCCAGTTCCTAACTTGCTGATGCAGACTAGCTGAGATACAGTCCTGATCAAAAGTTTAAGACCACTTGAAAAATGGCAAAAAATCATATTTAGCATGGCTGGATCTTAACAAGGTTCCAAGTAGAGCTTCAACATGCAACAAGAAGAAATGGGAGTGAGACAAAACATTTTTTGAGCATTCAATTTAATGAAAACAACAAATAAACTAAAACAGGCTGTTTTTCAGCTGATCAAAAGTTTAGGACCACACCTCCCCAAAAAAAATAAACCCCCCCAAAACAGAAATCCAACTTCCAAACATGAACTCAGTAATGAGTAGCTCAGTCGTTATTGTTTATCAATTAAAAAAAATTGTTTTGGCATGCTTGATGCAAGCGTTTCCATGAGGTGAGTGGGAACATTTCTCCAAGTGGTGAAGACGGCCACATGAAGGCCATCTACTGTCTGGAACTGTTGTCTATTTTTGTAAACTTACCTTGCCATCCATCGCCAAAGATTCTTAATTAGGGGAATTGTGTACTGTAGCGTTGTCCTGTTGAAAAACCCAGTCGTTACCACACAGACGAGGGCCCTCAGAATGCTCTCTGCAACATCTGGACATAGCCAGCGGCCGTTTGACGCCCCTGCACTTCCTGAAGCTCCATTGTTCCACTGAAGTAAAAAGTACCCCAGACCATTATGGCGCCCCCTCCACTGTCGCGCATAGAAAACATCTCAGGTGGGATCTGCTTGTCATGCCAGTAACGTTGGAAACCATCAGGACCATCAAGATTACATTTTCTCTCATCAGAGAAAAAATCTTTCTTCCACCATTGAATGTCCCATGTTTGGTGCTCTCTTGCAAAGTCCAAACGAGCAGCTCTGTGGTGTTCAAGGAGACAAGGTCTTTGAAGAAGTTTTTCGTTTTGAAGCCCTTCAGTCTCAGATGCCGTCTGATGGCTATGGGGCTGCAGTCAGCACTAGTAAGGGCCTTAATTTGGGTTGAGGATCGTCCAGTGTCTTGACGGACAGCCAATTGGATCCTCCTGCTCAGTGCTGATGAAATTTTTTTTGATCTTCCACTTGACTTTTTTGTTCCATAACCCTCAGGAACATTTAAGAATTTAAGAAATTCCAAATGACTGTCTTACTGCGTCCCACCTCAGCAGCGATGGCGCGCTGTGAGAGACCCTGCTTATGCAGTTCAACAACTTGACCACGTTCAAAAAGGGAGAGTTTTATTGCCTTTTCCATCACAACGTGTGACTACCTGACAGAAAATGACAATGAATCCACATGTTTGCACAGATTTGGCCTTTTAAAGGCATGTGGTCCTAAACTTTTGATCAGCCGAAAAACAGCCTGTTTCAGTTTATTTGTTGTTTTCATTAAATTGAATGCTCAAAATTTTTTTGTCTCACTCCCATTTTTTCTTGTTGCATGTTGAAGCTATATCTGGAACCTTGTTAAGATCCAGCCATGCTAAATATGATTTTTTGCCATTTTTCAAGTGGTCTTAAACTTTTGATCAGGACTGTACTACTTGAGGTGTGCATCTCTTAATAACTGTGGTGTATCTGACACAGGGATGCACAACCTGCGGCCCTTGATACTATTCTGTGCGGCCCCCAACCATCTGGTAACAAGCATGTCTTGTAACAAGTCTATGTCTTGTAACAAGGTAACAAGTCTATGTCTTGTGGCTGCTCAAATTTATTTTTCATGTATTCTCCCATTAGGTGGGAGTTCTGGAATTGTAACCAGACATTTACTGTATATACTCTATGTTCGATATGCCATAAATACAGTATTTAAGTTGGCAATACCACTTTAAGTTTTATTTTCAGCCCTTGGAATTGGTTCAGGCTGACAATGTGGCCCCCAACCATAAAAGGTTGTGCACCCCTGATCTAACATATGCACCACCTTTGACTTTAATGAAGAACAGATGCCTAGAACATTGACGGCATGGGCACCTGCCGACCATAGAAGTTTCACATGCAGCAAGCAAATCCATGCAGAGGTGGCGGTTGCATACAAAGGTCCCTCTGTCACAAAAGAAGGCACCAATATTATAAATGGCACTTGGTAGGTGGGGTCCCTATTATAGATTTTGCACTAGGGCCCAAGGGTTTCAAATTACATAGTAATTACCTAATATAGTTTATTCTACTGTAATAATTCCCTGCTTTGAGGTAAGAGATTATGGCTATTATGTCCACCTGTCCACCTTTATTATACATGCCAGCGGTGTACTGGTGTATGGACTTCAAAGTGCTATGGACACCCTGAACTTCAGGTGCCTAATTTGTCAATAAAACAGTAAAATAAATAAAGTACATTACACAAATAAATTATTGGCCATTTAGAATAGTTTCAATTGAGAGATTTCTTGAAATCTTGTTTTGTGTCAGCTTTGGCTAATTTTAAAAAAATAAATGGATTCACTGAATCGATTCTTCACAAATCAAATATGCTCCAATTGGCTTGAACATTGTTCTTTCTCTCCTGCCCATTTTTTAGCTTTTAAATGCAATGACAGCAATTACAAATTATGTCACTGATATATATAGCTATGGGTAAACACGGTTGGAAGGTGTTAACAATCATTGGGGGAGATTCATCAAACTGGTGTAAAGTAGAACTGGCTTAGTTACCCATAGCAACCAATCAGATTCCTCCTTTCATTTTCCAAAGAAGCTGTGAAAAATGAAAGGTGTAATCTGATTAGTTGCTATGGGCAACTAAGCCAGTTCTATTTTACACCAATTTAATAAATCTCCACCAATGTGTTCAAAAAACACACTGTGCTGTCACATTTGGTATGCTTTATCATATTAAAAACCTTCTAAAAATTGTCCCTTGTTGAGGGCAGATGATGTTAAAACACACATGGTATTATCAGAAAAAAAAAAGTGGCTTGTTGGGACCAAGCATCCAAAATTATGCCTTAATGGAGGCAGAGGGCAGAGGTCCATGGGGTCAAGAAACATGATAAGCACTAGGGAAAGGCCAGAGTCTAGGCAGGACTGAACCTGGTTGTTGAGGTGGTACGTCTCAGTTTGCTGACTTGTGTCAGCCTGGTGCGGCAGATAAGGAAAAACTGCTCCATCATGTTGATTGAATTGAACTGACTGTTGCTTCTGCTGCTTGTGGTAGCGGAGATGGTGTGAGGTGGATATCTCTGCAGGGGCAGAGAGGGGCCTCCTGGTCAGACATGCGAGGAGCAGGAGTATGCTCGATGAAAGCTGTGGCAAGCTGCGTACACAGTAAATCCTGGTACTAAAGCAATTTGGTTTGATGGTGAGTGTATAAAAGCATGGCTATCCAGTAATCATCAGATTGCTTGATGGTGAGGATATGCCTGTTATTACATAAGCAAGCAAACAAGCACAAAGCTTGCCATTCTCGCCAGTGTGCCTGAGGACCAAGTTCTTTTCGGATCCACCCACCACCCCCCCATCCCCATTGAGATGATTGGTCATCATCATGACCTGTGTCATTGACATCATCAGTAGCAGCCTCATCCTCATTTATGGGACTTTCTCCAGCCAGAGGGTCCAGCAAGATGTTTATGCTGTTCATCTTCCACCATCCCTTGTTGCATCAATGTGAGTTTCTGCTTTAGGATAAACATCAGGGGGATGACATCTTTGATGCCACAGTTGTCCCTACTGGCAAATCTGGTGGTCTCTTTGAATGGCCACAGTACACGACAGGCTTCTCTGATGAGCTTACACTGTCTAACTTTGAAACAACACATGCTCCCTGCTGAAGTAGTCAGGTACATGGCAAAGTCATTCATCGCTTTACGCTGCTCATAAAGATGCTCCCAAGCATATGCAATGTGTAATTCCAGTGAGTTGGGAACTAGACCGAAACAAATGAGAAGGTGTAAAGAGGACCTGGCATTATTACTTCTGTGCTGTATCGCTGCTGCAAAAAGTATTGACCAAGTTGACTGTGAAGGACATGTAATGTCCTTGCGTATAATAGCTACTTCAGGTGTCTATGGTGGAGTGCACCTTGCTGCACAGCAAGAATAGCAAGCAGCAGCCCACATTCTCCTCTACATGACAGTAAAAGGCAGGAATGGCTTTTTTGAGAAATAATGCTGTCTAGGTATATTCCAGCAAGGTTAAGTGCACACTATCAAAGGCAGCAGAAGCCACTAAGTGGTAAGGCAGTGACTGCACCACCAGCAACTTGGCCAAGTGGGAGTTAAGCTTGTGCACCAGTAAATTGCTGGGAGTGTAGAGTTATCAATAGCTGCCGATAAAGCGGAGGAGGGGGAATAGTTGAGGGGGGAGAAGCAGTAACTAATGATGATGAAGACAAGGACACTGTACTACATGTGGATGAGGCCAGGCTGCTGCAAAGGAGGACACTCTTGTTTTCCCACAGTAACTGGTGATGCAATAAGGGAGGGACAAACAATGGGGAAAAGAGACAGGGTTGGGCACTTTGAAGAGGAAAGCCTGTCCACCTGGGCACTTTGGATACATTTTGCATATGTATAAAAGGTCTTTTTCTGGACATTCAAGGACATACAGGCATGCTCTGAATGGTGTTTACATGTACTGCTGGCCACTGCAGGTAGTTGTATTAGTGAAAAGTAAGTGTCAGACGCACTTTTAATGATTTGGTGCATGTAAAACTTTGCTGTATCGGTGAGAGAGGTATCCCTGTGCACAATTCTGTCTCTCTCTGCCCAGCACCAATATGTGTGATAAGTACAGAAAGAAAAGGAGGGCAGGTAATCATGGAGGGCACTGAAAAACACAGCCCTCTCCATGGTGAAGGCCTGCAACTGCATTGAAATGAGATAAAAGCTCAGAATAACTGCAAATAAAGGACCATTGAGATGTCACGAGTGGGAGAGGCCAGAACAGGAAGCCACCAGTACATTGCTTGTAAGAATTTTTATTTTGTTTTATTAAAGATAATAGTGTGTGTGAAAGAGAGATGTGTATGTAGCAGAGCTGTGTGTGAAAAGGGAAAATGTGTATGCAGCAGAGCTGCGTGTAAGAAAGAGAGAGATGTGCATGTAGCAGAGTTGTGTGCGAAAAGGGAAAGTGTGTATGCAGCAGAGCTCTGTGTGTGTCTATATTATGTGTTTGTATGTATTATTATGTGTGTGCTGCAGAGCCATGTGTGTGTGTATAATGTTCATACTGCAGATCTGTATTTGTATAATGTCTTGATCAAGGGGAATAAAAAAAATATATAATAATGTTGAAGAACATGCATGGCAGGACACTGCGGAGCAATAAAAGGAGATACATTTACTTGGAAAGGTACATTTAATGAAGGGTCCACATGCGCCATTGTGGTTTGTTACAATAGTCAGAAGATGACACACTACAGTAAACAGGAGCTGACGAAAACTATTAACCCCCTCTACATTATACCCCAAAGTTAGTGACCCTTATCCCTTCATTTCAGTAAAACAGCAGGGAAAGTTTAATAAGTAGAACATATTTTTATAATTATCTGTGGTAATTGGGGGACATCTTATAGTCCAATGATCCTTATAATCCAAAAATACGTTAAGTCTATGGGGAATGACTATAATGATAAGAAGCACTGCCACAAAATGTTTATTCTCTCACCTGTTAGGTAAATCATGTAATCTGTAGTGAATGTAATCTTACTGGTGACTGTATTTGTGAGTTATCCCCTCCCTCCTGAGCCTCAGTTGGGTCATGTGACCAGCACTCTGATCTTCAACTGACACAGGACAGGAGGTCAGTTACTTTCCTATTCATTCCTATGAGACTGACATTGAGGCTCCCATAAGAATAGATAGAGAAATAGGCTTCTGGTCCACACATAAGATGCTGCATTATTTGTAAAGTCAGAGCACTGGTCACATGACACAACTGAGGATCAGAAGGGAGGTTATAACTCACATATAGTCACTGGTAAGAAGATTACCTTCACTACAGTTAACATGATGTACCTTTCTAACAGGTCAGAGAATACAAATTGTTGTGGGAGTTCTTCTTTACACAAGCCAGAGGCAGACTGGAAAACTGTGGTCCTGGAAAAAAACTAAAAGTGGTCCCTATGTTGTAAGCGGGTCCAAATTGACAGAAGGCATAACAAAATACCACAGTGCAGCACAAAATACTGCCCGAGCAAAACCAAATACCAGACTACAGCACAAAATACTGACTCAGCAAAACCAAATACTGCAGTGCTGCACAAAATACTGTCACCCCTGCTGCAGTATTCAACTCTATCACAGCCCTGAGGATGGTGATGATATTATTGAATTCAGGAGGCCACCTGCAGCCTCTGACTAAATGCATAAGTACCTGATGCTCCTAGCATTAATCAATGCGTAGTAGCATGTGCCCTGCCGGAAGCCATGAGGTTTCCGTAACATTCATCCATTTTGCTGAGTCTACCTTGTATTCCTGGGCCACATAGTTCCACAACAGCTGGAGAGCCTCAGGTTGCTTACCTCTGCCCTAAGTGATGCATAAGCAATGTTCAGCACAGCTGTTCTTGAATGTCATCTCCCATAATGCTCAGTCAAGCACAGAGTCCCAAACTGCCATGGGCTCATTTCTTTAATAGTATAACTCCTTAGCTCTACAGAACAAATTGAAATCTTATGCACTTCAGGATCTTGCCAAACTCCTAAAAACTTTGCAGACATGTGACATTGTAAAATATGCCATAATGATTCCAAGGAGGATAAAAACATTATATGGCAATATATGGCGGCAGTTTTTTGACAAACCATTGTGAAGGGGCTTCAGAGCTTTAGGGTCAGCAATTATATTTGCATCATACATTGAGTATCTGTTTTTTATATAATACTGATACTGATCAAAGTAATTACCTATGGAACCATAAAATATAGAATTCTAATGTCACTTTTTTCCTATAATTTTACTTTTCTTGCCCCCTCTGCTCAACAATATTTACCCTTTTTAAAGATAAAACGTCTGTTACTGTAGGAAAGATGAACTTCCCCCATCCGTTTTGTTTCCCCGGAACTATAGTTTTCTAACCTATTTGAAGTGGATCTCCACTTTTTATCATTGTGTTAGGTCTAGTATTACATATACATCTATTTTTTTATTCATTTTTAGTAATCTACTCTTCATTTTTCTGATACAGAGCTCTGAATTCTTTACATAGATATAAATAATATAGTTGTAATTGCATGCAGCTACCAATAGGGAGAGCATAGGAGGAAACTGCATACTGTTCAATTATGGAGATCAATGTATAACCAGTATACAATAAGCTCCCTCTAGTGGTTGCTGAAGGAAGTCTGAATTTTAACAGAATTCTCGGTCTATGCAAGGGATCTGGAGCGCCGTATCAAAGCTCCAAATGTTATAAATCTAAAAATGATGCAGCTCAGAATCTGTTAAAATGTATTCAGATAATAATTGTGATCAAGGGTTAATATTCAATTTAAAGCATTAGATTGTATCTTTATTATCTCTATTTTAATCTTCTGTGACTGCCTAATGTTACACAAAAGACAAGGGATAAAGCTATAGGGGTGTAGTCGCTAACAGGACCAGGAGCCTGAGGGGGTCCAAAGACCATTGTGCCACATAAGAAGACATTGGTATTATAGAAAGTGCATGCTGGTCAAGTTACACTTCTGGCTGGAGGAAAGGGTTAGGTCAAGAATTTGCCATGGGAGAAGGAAGGGTGGCATTTCAATTGTTGCCTCAGGCAGCAGGAAGGCAATGTGCTTCCCTGCCCCTGGCCATAAAGCACTAAGGGAAGGGGGCATAAGCTGAACTCCTGCACCAGGACCCATGAGCCTTTAGCTACGCCCCTGCAAAAGACATATAGCTTCACTTCACTTAGAGCAGGCACATGAGAGGAGACTCGAAAACAATTCGAAATTTTGCAAAGACTGTAACATTCTATAAACCTCTTGGGGACACAGGGCATACCTGTACGTCCTGATGTCCCGGTACTTAAGGACACAGGGCATACAGGTACACCCTGTGTATTTCCCATCGGAACAGAGTGCCTGCTGAAATCATTCAGCAAGCACTCTGCAACAATGCCGAGGGGGGTACTGTGATTCCCCCCCGTATCGGCGATCGCTGCAAACTGCAGGTCAATTCAGACCTGCGGTTGGCAGCGTTTACGGGTTATTCCGGCGGGGATCGGCGCTGCCATCGGGTCCCAGTGTTGCTGTAATGGAGACCCGATGGCATAGAAGGCAGCGCGATGCCGGCGAAGAGAAAAAACGCACATCAGTTTCCCCAAATAAAGTAAAAAAAAATAGGATAAAAAATAGGGAAAAGTAGACATATTAGGTATCACCACGTCCGTATCGACCGGCTTTATAAACATATCACATGACCTAACCCCTCAGATGAACACCGTAAAAAATAAAAAGTGTGCTAAATAAACTATCTTTTGTCACCTTACATTGCTAAAAGTATAATAGTAAGCGATCAAAAAGGTGTATGACCACCAAAATAGTACCAATCCAACCGTCACCTCATCCCGCAAAAAATAAGCCCCTACCTAAGACAATCTCCCCAAAAATTTAAAAAACTATAGAAAAAGCTGTTATTGTGTAAAACTTAAATAAATAAAAAAAGTTAGGTATTGCCGCATCCGTAAGAACATGTTCTATAAAAATTTCACATGACCTAAACCCTCAGGTGAACGTCGTAAAAAAATTAAAACGGTGTAAAAGCATTTTTTGTCACCTTACATCACAAAAAGTGTAAAAGCAAGTGATCAAAAAGTCATATGCACCCAAAAATAGTGCCAATCAAACTGTCATCTCATCTCACAAAAAAATTTGCCCCAAACTTAGACAATCGCCTACAAAATAAAAAACTATAGCTCAGAATATGGAGACACTAAAACATAATTTCTTTTGTTTAAAAAAAGCTGTTATTGAGTAAAACTTAAGTAAATTAAAAACAGTATACATATTAGGTATCTCCGCGTCTGTAATAACCTGCTATATAAAAATATCACATGACTTAACCCCTCAGGTGAACACCGCAAAAAAATAATAATACGGTGTAAAAAAAGCCATTTTTTCTCACCTTACATCACAAAAAGTGTAATAGCAAGAGATCAAAAAGTTGTATGCACCCCAAAATAGTGCCAATCAAACCGTCATCTCACAAAATATGAGACCCTAGCTAAGATAATCTTCCAAAAACTGAAAAAACTATGGCTCTCAGAATATGGAGACACTAAAACATGATTTTTTGTTTTGTTTCAAAAATAATATTATTGTGTTAATCTTAGATAAATAAAAAGTATACATATTAGGTATCGCCGCGTCCGTAATAACCTGCTCTATAAAAATATCAAATGACCTAACACCTCAGGTGAATACTTTAAAAGAATATTTAAATAAAAACGGTGTAAAAAAAAGCCATTTTTTGTCACCTTACATCACACAAAGTGTAATAGCAAGCAAACAAAAAGTCATACGCACCCCAAAATAGTGTCATTCAAACCATCATTTAATCCCGCAAAAATCATACCCTACCCAAGAAAATCACCCAAAAACTAAAAAAAATATATGACTCTCAAACTATGGAGACACTAAAACATGATTTTTTTTTTGTTTCAAAAATGAAATCATTGTGTAAAACTTACATAAATAAAAAAAAGTATACATATTCGGTATTGCTACATCTGTAATAACTTGCTCTATAGAAGTATCTCATGACCTAACCCCTCAGGTGAATACCATAAAAAAATAAAATAAAAACGGTGTAAAAAAAGCCATTTCTTGTCACCTTACATCACAAAATGTGTAATAGCAAGTGATCAAAAAGTCATACGCACCCCAAAATAGGGCCAAATTGTCATCTCATACCGCAAAAATCATACCCAACCCAAGATAATAGCCCAAAAACTTAAAAAACTATGGCTCTCAGACTATGGAGACACTAAAACATGATTTTTTTTGTTTCAAAAATGAAATCATTGTGTAAAACTTACATAAATAAAAAAAGTATACATATTCTGTATCGCCGAACCTGCTCTATAAAAATATCACATGACCTAACCCCTCTGGTGAATACCATAAAAAAATTATGGTGTATAAAAAGCAATTTTTTGTCACCTTACATCACAAAAAGTGTAATAGCGAGCGATCAAAAAGTCATACGCACCCCAAAATAGTGCTGATCAAACCATCATCTCATCCTGAAAAAAATTAGCCCTTACACAAGACAGTCGCCCAAAAAATAAATAAAACTATGGCTTTCAAAATGTGGGGACACTAAAGAATCATAAAAAAAAATGCTTTGTTATGTAAAAATGAAACAAACAACCCAAAAAAGTATTTGGTATTGTCGCGTCCATGACAACCTGCTCTATAAAAATACAACATGATCTAACCTGTCAGATGAATGTTGTAAATAACAAAAAATAAAAACGGTTACAAACCAACTATTTCTTGTTACCTTGCTTCACAAAAAGTGTAATGTAGAGCAACCAAAAATTATATGTACACTAAAATAGTACCAACAAAACGGCCCCAAGAGGAAGCATTCTGCGAAACGATCGTCGGGCGGCGGTTCCAGACCAGGGTCAGTAGGAATTTCTCTGCATTTGCACTTTAAACTGGTTTTTTTTTTTCCCCCCCTCCCCCTTTGCAGTCTCCGCTGGATGTGGGTGGCATTCTGACTCACACTCCTCTAGATGTTAGGAGTGTCTATATATATGTTCTGGATGCCTTTTTTGCCATATGTGCCCCACCTAGCTGATACTGCTTCATGGTGTATGGGGGGATACTAGTCCCTTAGTGGTTTGGAGCCTACTCTGTTTTTATACAATTATTGTAACACTGTTGTGTTCTCAGTATGCACTGCTTTCTATATGTATTTTAATTGATATACCAGCTTGTATGTTGGATATCCAATAAAGATATTTAATTAGAATTATTCTTTGTGTGGCTGCTCTTTGAGCTATATAGGTGCTGCCTATCCCGTAGTTTCTAAAATGGGGTAACTTTTTGGGAGTTTCTACTCTAGGGGTGCATCAGGGCGGCTTCAAATGGGACATGGTGTCAAAAAAACAGTCCAGCAAAATCTGCCTTCCAAAAACCGTATGGCATTCCTTTCCTTCTGCAACCTGCCGTGTGCCTGAAGAGCAGTTTACGACCACATATGGGGTGTTTCTGTAAACTACAGAATCAGGGCTATAAATTTTGAGTTTTGTTTGGCTGTTAACCCTTGCTTTGTAACTGGAAAAAATTATTAAAATGGAAAATCTGCCAAAAAAGTGAAAGGGTCATTTTTGGGTGGTTTCTATTATGTAAGCCTCACAAAGTGACTTCAGACATGAACTGGTCCTTAAAAAGCGGGTTTTTGAAAGTTTCGGAAAAAAATTCAAGATTTACTTCTAAACTTCTAAGCCTTGTAACATCCCAAAAAATAAAATGTCATTCCCAAAATGTTCCAAACATTAAGTAGACATATGGGGAATGTAAAGTAATAACTATTTTTGTAGGTATTACTAAGTAGTATAGAAGTAGAGAAATTGAAAATTGGAAATTTGCTAATTTTTCAAAATATTTGGTAAATTTGGTATTTTTTTAAAAATAAAAATTATTTTTTTTAACTTCATTTTACCAGTGTCATGAAGTACAATATGTGACGATAAAACATACTCAGAATGGCCTGAATAAGTCAAAGCATTTGAAAGTTATCACCACATAAAGTGACACTGGTCAGATTTGCAAAAAATGGCCTGGTCCTTAAGGTGAAAATGAGCCTGGTCCTAAAGGAGTTAAAGGGGTGGACACTGTAAAAGTCACTGTTAAATGGGCAGTCACTGTTAAAGGGAGGGTTACTGTGAAAGTCACTGTTAAAGGGCAGGTCACTGTGAAAGTCACTGTTAAAGGGGCGGTCACTATGAAAGTCAATGTTAAAGGGGCAGTCACTGTTAACCGCCTCCGGACCGCCTAATGCAGGATCGCGGTCCGGAGGCGGCAGTCTGAGGCACAGTCACGCATATATGCGTCATCTCGCGAGACGCGAGATGACGCGCTTAGCCGGCCCGCGCATGCGCATCGCAGGCCGGCAAAAGTTAGAGGGGGGTCACGTCATCAGCTTGCCAGCCAATGATCGTGTATGGCGATACCACATGTGTGACACTTTTTTGCAGCCTAGGTGGGCAATGAGGCCCACATTCCAAAGAGCACCTTTTGTATCTCACAGGCCAATTTTTACACATTTTGATTTCAAACTACTTTGCATGCATTTGGGCCCCTAAAATGCCAGGGCAGTATAACTACCCCACAAGTGACCCCATTTTGGAAAGAATACACCCAAGGTATTTCATGATTAGCATAGTAAGTTTGTTGAAGTTTTTATTTTTTGTCACAAGTTAGTGGCATATGAGACTTTGTAAGGAAAAAAAATCATCATTTTCCGCTAACTTGTGACAAAAAATAAAATATTCTAGGAACTCACCATGCCCCTCACGGAATACCTTGGGGTGTCTTCTTTCCAAAATGGGGTCACTTGTGGGGTAGTTATACTGCCCTGGCATTTTAGGGGTCCAAATGCGTGCAAAGTAGTTTGAAATCAAAATGTGTAAAAAATGGCCTGTGAAATCCAATTGGTGCTCTTTGGAATGTGGGCCCCTTTGCTCACCTAGGCTGCAAAAAAGTGTCACACATGTGGTATCGCCGTACTCAGGAGAAGTTCGGAATTTGTGTTTTGGGGTGTCATTTTACATATACCCATGCTGGGTGAGAGAAATATCTCGGCAAAAGACAACTTTTCCCATTTTTTTATACAAAGTTGTATGCCCCTCATGGAATACCTTGGGGTGTCTTCTTTCCAAAATGGGGTCACTTGTGGGGTAGTTATACTGCCCTGGCATTTTAGGGGCCCAAATACGTGCAAAGTAGTTTGAAATCAAAATCTGTAAAAAACGGCCTGTGAAATCCGAAAGGTGCTCTTTGGAATGTGGGCCCCTTTGCCCACCTAGGCTGCAAAAAAGTGTCACACATGTGGTATCGTCGTACTCAGGAGAAGTTGGGGAATGTGTTTTGGGGTGTCATTTTACATATACCCATGCTGGGTGAGAGAAATATCTTGGCAAAAGACAACTTTTCCCATTTTTGTATACCAAGTTGGCATTTGATCAAGATATTTATCTCACCCAGCATGGGTATATGTAAAATGACACCCCAAAACACATTTCCCTACTTCTCCTGAGTACGGCGATACCACATGTGTGACACTTTTTTGCAGCCTAGATGCGCAAAGGGCCCCACATTCCTTTTAGTAGGGCATTTGGATCCCAGACTTCTTCACACGCTTTAGGGCCCCTAAAATGGCAGGGCAGTATAAATACCCCACATGTGACCCCATTTTGGAAAGAAGACACCCCATGGTATTCAATGAGGGGCATGGCGAGTTCATAGAATTTTTTTTTTCTGGCACAAGTTAGCGGAAATTTTTTTTTTTTTTCTCACAGTCTCCCTTTCCGCTAACTTGGGACAAAAATTTCAATCTTTCATGGACTCAATATGCCCCTAAATGAATACCTTGGGGTGTCTTCTTTCCAAAATGGGGTCATTTGTGGGGTGTTTGTACTGCCCTGGCATTTGAGGGTCTCCGCAATCATTACATGTATGGCCAGCATTAGGAGTTTCTGCTATTCTCCTTATATTGAGCATACAGGTAATGAGATTTTTTTTTTCCGTTCAGCTTCTGGGCTGAATGAAAAGATGAACGGCACAGATTTCTTTATTCACGTCGATCAATGTGGATGAAAAAATCTCTACCCCAAAAAAAAAAAAGGAGGGGAAAGGCGTCTGCCAGGACATAGGAGCTCCGCCCAACATCCATACCCACTTTAGCTCGTATGCCCTGGCAAACCCGATTGCTCCATTCACATCAATCGATGTGGATGAATAAATCATTGCCGGAATTTTTTTTTTTTTTATATATATATACAAAGTGTTTGCCAAAGCATATGAACACCGCTGCCTCCTCAGCTCATATGCCTTGGCAAACGAATCTTTTACTGCAGAGGAGAAATCTCGTCTTGCAGCGCCGCATGCACCGACTTTTGTGTAATCTGACAGCAGCGCAATGCTTCTGTCAGAATGCACGTCAGTGCTGCAGCTAGTCGATCGGTTGGTCCACCTGGAAGGTAAAAAAAACAAAACAAAAAAGAAAAAAACAGGCCACAACGCAATAAATTTATTAACTTTATAACAACATTTGAACAGAACTTATAAACTTTATTTAACTTTTTGAACAGAACATTACATTTTTTGCTTACCGGTGATTTTTTTTTTTTTTTTTTTACCTTTATAGGACAAACCTCTCCTTCCCCATGGGACGATGTGCAAAGCGCAAATCGCCCAAAGATCTGGCGAAGTACATTATGCACTTTGTCCCAGGTGAAAGGAGAGGTTTGCAGCAGCTCTGTGTGAATGGGCCCTAATAGTTCTGTGTGCCTGTCCTGTGAGATGCAATCCCTCCTATGCTAAGTGTACCTGTGTGTGGTACTTCCGGAAACACTCCCCTAAGCATAGGGCAGGGTGGTCAGGGCAGTCAGGACAGAAATAGCGGGTGTCACGCCTTATTCCACTCCTGCTACAGACACAACATTTTTTCGTGGCGATCGGTACGAGCAACGACACTGGGGAAATATCGCTTGTGTAGACGGCTCACTACACTGGTGGATGGGGCCACGGAACCTCCTGGATACAGGAGGTTCTCGATGATCTCCTCCTGAAATTTGAGGAAGGATCCTGTTCTCCCAGCCTTACTGTAGAGAACAAAACTATTATACAGAGCCAATTTAATTAAATATACAGACACCTTCTTATACCAGCATCTGGCCCTGTGGGAAAGTAGATAAGGAGCCAACATCTGGTCATTAAAATCCACCCCTCCCATGAGCGAATTATAGTCGTGGACACAGAGGGGCTTTTCAATGACACTGGTTGCTCGTTCAATTTGGATTGTCGTGTCTGCGTGAATGGAGGAGAGCATGTAAACGCCACGCTTGTCTCTCCATTTCACCGCGAGCAGTTCTTGGTTACACAAGGCAGCCCTCTCCCCCCTTGCAAGATGGATGGTAACGAGCCGTTGGGGGAAGCCCCTGCAACTAGGTTGCGCGGTGCCACAGCAGCCAATCTGTTCAAGGAACAAATGCCTGAAGAGGGGCACACTTGTGTAGAAATTGTCCACATAAAGATGGTACACCTTGCCAAATAAGGGTGACACCAAGTTCCAGACTGTCTTCCCACTGCTCCCCAGGTAGTCAGGGCAACCGACCGGCTCCAGGGTCTGATCTTTACCCTCATAGATCTGAAATCTGTGGGTATAGCCTGTAGCCCTTTCACAGAGCTTATACAATTTGACCAAATACCGGGCGCGCTTGCTTGGGATGTATTGTTTGAAGCCAAGGCACCCGGTAAAATGTATAAGGGACTCGTCTACGCAGATGTTTTGCTCAGGGGTATACAAATCTGCAAATTTGTTGTTGAAGTGGTCTATTAGGGGCCGAAATTTGTGGAGCCGGTCAAAAGCTGGGTGGCCTCTGGGACGGGAGGTGCTGTTATAACTAAAGTGCAGGAAACGCAGGATGGTCTCAAATCGTGTCCTGGACATGGCAGCAGAGAACATGGGCATGTGATGAATTGGGTTCGTGGACCAATATGACCGCAATTTATGCTTTTTGGTTAAGCCCATGTTGAGTAGAAGGCCCAGAAAAATTTTAAATTCAGAAACTTGGACGGGTTTCCACCGGAAAGACTGGGCATAGTAGCTTCCCGGGTTGGCGGCTATAAATTCAGTGGCATGGTTTGTTTCTGCCACAACTAAGTCCAAGAGCTCTGCAGTCAAGAACAGCTCAAAAAATCCCAGGGCCAAACCAATCTGAGCTGTCTCAACCCAAACTCCAGACTGGGCGGTGAAAGGGGGAACTAATGGTGCGGCTGAAGTTGGGGACTGCCAATCAGGGTTTGCCAGCACCTCAGGGACTCTAGGGGGTCTTCGGGCCTGTCTGTGCGGTGGCTGTGACGGGGTAACTATTGCACGTGCCACCGTACCAGCTTCAACTGCCCTTCTGGTGCTCACCACTTCACCATGCTGTACGGCAGTGCTGGTACTAGGTCCAGGGTGGGCTGCGCTGCTGGTGTATGCCTCACCACGTAATCCGACAGCCCCACTCTGCTGCCCTTGAAGCAGATCCTGGGCAACCTGTGGTCTAGCAACACGGGGCCAGGTACGCCTGGTGCTATCAGGGACCTCAACCTCCTCGTCTGATCTTTGGGTCAGACTGCCACTGCTTTCTACAGATTCATATTCTAACCCGCTAGATTCATCAGATGAGGGTTCCCATTCCTCATCCGACAGGGTCAGAAGCCTGTAGGCCTCTTCAGAAGAATACCCCTTGTTTGCCATTTGGTCAACTAAATTTAGGGGGTATTCCCTGAGACTACCCAAGAAAAAAAGCAAGCCTGTCTTACAAATGGGAGGCTAGCGAAGTACCGGAGGCGGCTGCAATTAATAAAAAATATCAAAACTGATTTTTTTTTTTATCGCCACAGCGTTTGTAAAGTGATTGTGCAGTGATCAAAAAATAATATTTTTTTTGTCACTGCGGCGGGGCGGGCGTGGGAAAACGCACGTGTGGGCGAATGATCAGGCCTGATCGGGCAAACACTGCGTTTTGGGTGGAGGGTGAGCTAAGGTGACACTAATACTATTATAGATCTGACTGTGATCAGCTCTGATCACTTACAAATACTATAAAAGTACAAATGCTGATTAGCGATACGCTAATCAGCGAATCAGTGACTGCGGTGCAGTGGGCTGGGCGCTAAACGATCGCTAACTACCTAACCAAGGGGCCTAAACTATCCAAAAACTATCAGTCAATACCAGTGTAAAAAAAAAGTGACAGTTTAGACTGATCACTTTTTTCCCTTTCACTAGGTGATTGACAGGGGCGATCAAGGGGTTAATTGGGGTGCTGGGGGGTGATCTGGGGCTAAGTGTAGTGTTTGGTGGCTACTCACTGTGATGCCTGCTCCTCTGCTGAGACCAACTGACGAAAAGGACCAGCAGAGGAGCAGAGAAGCCATTTAACACCTTATAGTTATAAATATAAAGTGTTAACTGGCTTCTGATTCGATTTTTTTTGAAAATCATCAGCCTGCCAGCCACGATCATTGGCTGATGACAAAATACTCCTCTAACTTTTGCCGGCCCTCGATGCGCATGGGCGGGCCGACTTTGCCCGAAATCTTGCGTCTCGCGAGATGACACACCGGCGCGTCCACCCGGAATAACAGGGCCGTCGCCAGGACGCAATCCTGGGTACGGCGGTTCTGTAGTGCTAAAATCAACAACAGCATGGCTTAAACAGAAGAAAATGCGCCTTCTGGAGTGGCCCAGTCAGAGTCCTGACCTCAACCCGATTGAGATGCTATGGCATGACCTCAAGAAAGCGATTCACACCAGACATCCCAAGAATATTGCTGAACTGAAACAGTTCTGTAAAGAGGAATCGTCAAGAATTACTCCTGACCGTTGTGCACATCTGATCTGCAACTACAGGAAACGTTTGGTTGAAGTTATTGCTGCCAAAGGAGGTTCAACCAGTTATTAAATCCAAGGGTTCACATACTTTTTCCACCTGCACTGTGAATGTTTACATGGTGTGTTCAATAAAAACATGGTAACGTAATTCTTTGTGTGTTATTAGTTTAAGCAGACTGTGATTGTCTATTGTTGTGACTTAGATGAAGATCAGATCACATTTTATGACCAATTTGCGCAGAAATCCATATAATTCCAAAGGGTTCACATACTTTTTCTTGCAACTGTATAATGGCAGAAGTAGCACCAGAAACTTGACCACAGTACTTGGAAAACCCTTGAACACAGGCACTGGATGGAGCTATTGAAATTAATTTTACAGTGCATATAGATCCTTGACACCACTCGGAAGGGTAGATGGAAAACCCCCAAGAACAGAAGCGAGGTGCTACACCTAGCAGCCACAGACAGGACTCAGGACAGACTGACAAAGACAGACCCCCAGAACCACAGCTCGCAAGGTCTAAATAGCTGGGTAACAAGGCACCTGGAAAGCCACACCCAGGCACAACAGACAGGCAGAATTAACCCCATCACCGTAGCTCCGTAGCTCAGAAAAACAGGATACACAGGTACAGTACCGGGAATTGCCCCAGCAACCGGCATACACGGAGACACCCACAGCCAGTACACCAGAGCACAACCAACCCGGCGCCACAGACAATAAGAAGCATCACGGGGAAACAACCTCCCGTGACACCGCAGAGACAGGGAGAGCAAACATACATAGGCGGTTCACAACAGACCCCGCAGCCAGCACGCAGCCCCTAGCAACCAGCCTACAAAGGATTTTGACCTGCAGCTAGTACGCAAGGGCGCATGCAGCCAGCCTAAACTGAAAATGTCACAGTGAACCGCACTTTGACACCTGAGGTGCAGTCATAGGGAGTTAGGTGGAGGTCCAGGTATAATCCACACTGAGGTCCTGCCCAGGAGCTTCAAGCCACTTCTATGCTTATAGAAGGGGGAAAATCTAGTCAAAATGATTTCTCTATATGTCTCAAAATTAAAATATAAAATTATTTTTGTAAAAAGAGCGCTCAGATTGTTTTTGCACTGCTCAAAGATATCTGCTGCCTGACACAACACTTTAAGTTAGAGTTCATTCATATCAATAACAATTTTCTTAATATGTTTCGTGGACCGAAATCTCTGAATAGTGTACATTTTTTCAATTCAAGGTTGCCATTATGGGGAGCTAACTGAAAGGCTACAATAACATACATTTTGTGCACGAAAAGAGACCTTGAGTAAATTGGCTAGGGCAAAAGGACAAAAGTATAGGCAGTTGAGATTATTGTTGATCGCGAATATTCTTATTCATGAAGATCTAGAATATAGTGCTATATCTTCGGAATCGCAAATACTCTAGATTTTGTTTATCAGCAAAGCACTGCTTCTTGCTTGTGGGCCAATGAGAAGGCGGCAATATCTTTGTCTGAGCTTAGCAACATCCCTAGCAACCAATAGAAATCTGCCTACTCCTTACTATACAAGAACCTCCCCAGCAGCCATTTTCTGCAGTTTTTTGCAGTTCTGAGAGAGAGACAGCAGTGTCATTGCTGTGCTCTGTGCTTTCATCTGGATCCTATTCCTTATCCAATTACATTAGATAGATAGTTAGCTTATATATATATATATATATATATATATATATATATATATACAGATAGTGGGAGATAGTCAGTGTAGGTTAGATAGTGATATAGTGTAGCTGATAGGTTCCAGTGCAGGGTGTTAGGTAGTGTGATAGGAATTACTGTGCATTTTCTTTAGTCTCGGAAAACTTCTAGCAGCTTCTAGCAGCTTGAAAAATGTACCAAAAGTGAGTCACGCCTGTATTGCGCCAGCAATATTACATTGCCAATTTTTCGCAATCAAGGAAATAATAACTGGAGATCACGAATTATAGAATTTGTAAATTTATGGCCAATATTAGGCCAAAAATTCGCGAAATATCTTAAAAACAAATATTGCCTATGCTGCTTATCACTAGTTGAGATGTCCTAATGCAAAATAAAGACAGGTAGGAGGGCAAGCTTTTAGTAAAATAAGCATATTTTTACTAGTCTGCTAAGTACATTTCTGCTGCCAGCAGACTCAAATTGAACGACAAATGGGGTGGGGTATAGGATCATTTGCTTTAAAAAACTGTGTTGTTTCTTGGCATTATGGCAATTTATATTGCCACATAATTTGAGGTGCAAATGTTTGTAAGTGCATTCAGTAGTCTCTAAGTCTCCCATTGTGCTGCTAGAACACCTAGTCTTGCTTTTAATTTCCTATAATCATTATTGTTTGCAGTTCTGTGTTTGGCCTTAAGGTGGCACACTGTGCATTGAATTGCATCCTCAAAACCTTCCTTCTCTTTAGTTGTATTCTCCATCTTCTCTTTAAACTGGGAATAGGGGATTCTGAAAAGATTGATGAATGCAGCACTGTGCTGGACAGAGGTCTGTTGTCAGTAGACTGCAGCCCTGGGACTGCTCAATACACGGTTTTGTATCAGGAATAAAAATTTTACAAGCAATTCCACATTGTTTAGAAAAGTTTTGTGGTTGAAGATGAAAAATACAAATGGGGAACTGCCTGAAATATATTTTGTACAAGCATTTTATAATATTTTTGGTACTTCCATGGGATACTCTCTGTTCTCTAATTATCCTTTCAGTTAGGTTGATATAAAATACATATAAACACTTCTGCCATCTACTGGTGTTGGCTAATATTACAACATCAAACGTACAAACCTGGGCATCACTAAATGTTCTTCAGGTCTGAATTTAAATTGGAAATTAAAAACTCTTACAAAGAAATTATGTACCACATTACAGTCTTTAGTTAATATCAAACATTGTCAAAAAATAATAATAATAAACATGTGAAAATACACTCAAAAGAAAGCAAATGTAAAGTGGTCAGAGGTTGCATGCACATAATATACAGGCTGGGTCACAAAAAGCGAACCCCTGCGTCCCTTATGTGGTGTGTGATAATGTTTATTAGGCCTTGTTCATAAAAAACTGCCTTACAGTAAAATTGTCTTTGTTGCCCATGGAGAGCCCATCGTATCTTTCTCTGCTAGTTGAGGGTTGCTTTAGGGGAGGGTAATAGTGTTGCACAGTTGCCAACAGACCGAAATTAGCAAGGACTGTCCCTAATTTTTAGAACTAATGATGTTAACAATGGAGGCAGGCACTACAAATTATGGCAACAGCGGAGGCTAATCATGTGGCATGCACCAAGGTATGGAAAAGGGAAGAAAAGAGGTACAATAAACCACACTGAAAATATGTAAGTGAGGGAGGAGCCATAGAGTGTGCACGACGATCGAGGTGGTCCCACAGATGCTCAGTTTGGTTCAAGTCGCATTGTCTTGATGGAAGATCCCATGGGAAGACAAACAGAGCGTGTACATGATCTACAAAAATGGATTCATACCCAGATCGGTTCATACTGCCTTCCGCATGGATGAGTGGGCCCACAGAATGACACAAAATCATTCCTCAGGCCGTTGCAAAGTCACCACCAGCTTATGTTCTTCCACTGATGGTTGCAGGGTGTTTGTTCTTTGATGTTTTATGCCTGACACGCCAATGTCCATCCGTTTTCTAAAGCAGAAAACATGACTCATCGGAGAAGGCATATCTGCCAATAAGTGGAGGTCCAATTACTACTGTGAAAATTAAAGCCTTTTGTAACTTCGTTAGCAGAGGTCCAGTGAGCCATATGCAAAGTAGGGTTCGCTGAACAGTTGTATTAGACACACGTCTGGTAGCCCCTTAGTTTATTTTGGTGGTAAGGTGCTCCACTATAGCGTGTCAGTTACCTGGTGCTCTACAATTTCCATGTTGCTTATTCACAATGATACAATTTGTCCACTCACGATACACTTTAACCAAAGTAGTACGCAAACAGTTCACAAACGGTCCAGTTTCAGTAATACTGCCATTCTTGGCCCAAAAGCCAATAGTCATCTCTTTTTGCAACTCTGATAAATCACCTCTTTCACTCAGGACAGCCGGGAGGGATAAGTGTGCAGATACCCTATCACACACCTTATATACCCACTAAGCCAGCTCACAACAACTGACTTCCTTCATGAGCTACACGTTACTGACATCAAAAATAGGAAGTGGTCATAATAATGTGACTTAACTGTGTAAAATTGCATTGACATAAGTATTCTGACCCTTTACTCAGTACTTAGTTGACGCACCTTTTGGCAGCCATTACAGCCTCCAGTCTTCTTGAGTATGATGCCACAAGGTTTGCACACCTGGATTTGGGGATTTTGTTGTCTGCAGATCACCTCTAGCTCTGTCAGGTTGGATGGGGGCCGTTGGTGGACTGTCATTTTTAGCTCTCTCTAGAGATGTTCAATTGGGTTAAAGTCAGGGCTCTGGCTGGGTTACTCAATGACATTCAGAGTTGTCCCTAAGATACTCATGTGTTGCTTTGGCTGTGTGCTTAGGGTGATTTTCTAGCTGGAAAATGAACTATTCAGCTTTCCCTCAACCACAGCGTGATGCTGCCACCACCATGCTTCACTGTAGGGATGGTATTGGGCAGGTGATGAGCAGCATTTGTTTTCCCCCAGACATGACGCTTAAGGCCAAAAGTTCAATCTTGTTTTATCAGACAAGAGAATCTTGTTTCCCACAGTCTGAAAGTCATTTAGAAGACTTTTTGCAAACCTGAGGTAGGCTTTCTTATGTCTTTTACTGAGCAGAGGCTTCTTTCTGGCCATTCATAAACCCCAGACTGGTGAACTCCTGCAATGGTGGTTGACCCTCTGGAAGTTTCTCTTCACACAGTATCTTTGGAGTTCAGCCAGAGTGATCATTAGGTTCTTGGTGAACTTTTATACCAAGGCCTTTCTCTCCGTGTTGCTTAGTTTGAAGGGGTGGCCAGATTTAGGAAGAGTCTTGGTTGCTCCAAACTTCTTACATTTAAGAGTTATGGAGGCCACTGTGCTCTGAACTTTCCTTTCCTGTTTTATTTGAGACATTTATGGCATATTACTAGGATATGCCAGCAATGTCAGATATGTATGGATCACATCTCTGGGGCCCCAAAATGAAGGAGAGTGCACCACGCATGCACAGCGGGCTCTCTATTCACTTCTATGTGAGTTCTGAAAATAGCCAAACAAGCAAATGGAGAGCTAACCTCGCATGCAAGGCCACCTCACCATCCACCTCTATGGGAGTTCTGGAAATAGCTTCTTTCGCAACTCCCATAGAAGAGAATGGAGGGCGGCAGAGCTTGTAGAGACAGATGTGGGTCCCACACCTATTTGATATTGGTGGCATATGCTAGGCAACCCCTTTAACTAATGAACTTGGCAATGCACCGAGCTTGTTTCCATTACTTGGTCTAACTACTTGGTTTTGCTGATGCTTCTGTGTAAAGAGCTTAGTTCTGTTACACACACTTAACACATGTAACACCTTGAGGTAATATAAACCATATAGAATTTACACCCATGTGATGTAAAATTTATATGGTCTATATTACCTCAAGGTGGCATGTGGCATAAAAAACTATATTTTGGTGGACTATTTTCTCATTCCCCCGCTTAAAAAAGTCAATTAATAATATATATGTACTCCCAAAATGGAGCTAATACAAAGAACTTGTCCCTCAATCTTCCCCATCATCGGTAGAAAAACAAAAGTATTATGGCTTTTGGAAAGTGTTGACATAAAAATAAACATAAAGACATACAGTACAAAATGTTAACAGTACATTATAAAATTAGTAATATATGGGAAAAAAAATCATATTTCACCATTTTGCTTTGTTTTATTCAATTTCCCCTTCCTCAGAAAATGAATAAATGTTAAGCAATAAATGATATGTACCCCCAAATGGTGCCATTAAAAAGCTCTCATACAGCTACACCAATGGGAAAAAAGTTATGGCACTTGAAGTGCTATGTCCCGAAGGCCTAAATTTTAAGCAGCAATATTGCATGAAACTATACAGTGTGCCCCTAGAGTCACTTCTACTGATGGGCCCTTGGAACCCCAGTCCGACTCTGTTTTTATGCCCCATCTTCATTAATATTTTGATTATTATATATATATATATATATATATATATATATATATATGTTTAAAATAACAATGTATTCATGTCTCTTAAAACATAGAGGCAAAAAACAACAACTTGTGAGACTGTGACAATTGCAGTAGTGATATGAGATAACCCTCTAAAATATCATTAATTGAGCTAGACAAAACATTGCCCTCCATTAACCCATGATTAAGTATACTTGCACATCAACACATAACCGAGGCTGAAGTGGCTCATTATATATAATTTGTACTTCAGCATACACAGCTGCAATCTAATTCATCAGTCCTGCCACTGTGATAATCACTGAGTCCCAGGAACATTACCACTGACTAGTCACCACCTTTCAACCTACAATGATCGCATTAAATAGGAACAATTGCTAATAACTAATCCCGCAGGGTCATATTTTACTCATATTAATCTAAGTACTTTGCAAATGTTGGAAAAATAAACAAAGAATGGAAGTCCAGCAGAGTATTTGTAGGTTGGTCGGTTTCTGATGTCAATCTTATAGACACCATGTTCTTCATACTAATTCTGCTACATTGATTTATCCTGATATGAAATAATGACCCCTTCATTTGGTAAACCAGAGAACTTTGACACGCAGCAATGCATTGAAAACAACAGGCGTGTAAGGTGGACACCTAAGGGTTTCAAAGTCCCCTCTGCCACATAGGAAAGAAGACACCAGTTAGGAAAGAAGACACCAGTATCACCCAAGAGATGTAATGCCTCCTATGCTACATTTTGTACGAAGAATAGTAGACCAAGAGACAGTATGGTATCATGGCCTAACAAAAGAAGTGGGCAAAAACATTTCTGGCACTGCCAAGTTGGCTGCTATTGGCAGGGGTGTAGTACAGGGCAGTGGTGGACCTCTGTCATATAAGCAGACACCAATATTATAAATGTTCATGGTTGGTAAGGGCCTGTTGTGAATTTTGTATTTGGGCCCAGGAACTTACATCTCTGCCCCAGAAAAGTTTTGGACCCTCTCTTAAAATAAAGTTCCTTTTTCAGTTATGTTCCATTTTTTCTGGTTGCTATGGAATACTATTGAGCCCCATAACACTGGCAATTCAACCAAACCTGAGCTATTAAACTGTTATGTGACTGACTGCTGTGAAAATGCCATTATGTGCCCGATATGCTACCATCTCATATGTATATCATGCATTTTACTGAACCATATTTTATATGCCACATTAATGTGCTATGCCACTGGGAGATTCTATCTATGAGTGAACACCTTGTCTTGAGTATCTTAAAAGTCATGTGATGGGTTAATGTCATTAATCCTTCAACACTGAGCTAAATCAGAGGTCATCGCAGGGGTTATGTCTACAGCATCCTAGCTACATGGCACTTTCCTGTTCGTTGATAAATAGAACTGCCTGTGGGAAGCACATGGTAAAACAGCTTGTAGTGGTCAGAGCACACAGACAGCAGATAGAGAGTGCTGGGAAATGCCATAGCCACTGGTATAGAAACATAATGCATTGCATATGCATATGTGATAAGATGATTAGAGTGTGCAAAGTCCTGTGAACATGTTTGTGTGCAGTGTAGAGAGAATTCAGGGCCTGTGGTCACACCTGTCCACAGTCTGCATTGGTTTGTCACATGGTGAGAAGCTAAGACTAGAGTTGAGCGGACACCTGGATGTTCAGGTTCGACGGGTTCGGCCGAACTTCACAAAGAAGTTTGAGTTCGGGACCCGAACTGGACCCCAAACCCGAACCCCTTTGAAGTCAATAGGGACCCGAACTTTTGAGCACTAAAATGGCTGTAAAAATATCATGGAAAGGGCTGGAGGGCTGCAAATGGCATCAAAATGTGGTTAAGAGCATGGCAAGTGCTCTGCAAACAAATGTGGATGGGGAAATTACTTTAAATAACATAAAATACGTACAAATAAAAAAAAAAATCTTTATCTAGGACAAAGTCCATATGGAGTAGAAGCTTGAGGAGGTGGTGGATGTGGCAGTGTAGGTGGAAGCAGCGGTGAAGGAGGTAGCCTACACTGCTTTTTGGTTTTAAATTTATTTTTATTTTTTTAATTAGGCTACACCCCAAAATATTGAGAAATATAACCTGTGCTAAACACATGTTCAGACAATACACTGGCTGCAGGGCAGGCCAGCACCTCCAAGGCATAAAGGGCAAGCTCAGGCCATATGCCCAATTTGGAGACCCAGAAGTTGCAGGGGCTGACCCCTGTCAGTCAGTTCATGTAGGCGTGTGCTCACATACTGTCGCACCATGTCGCATGTCCCCGTCATGGTCAAGATCCAATTGGATATCTGCTCTATCAACTTTCGATGCTCTTTTCTGCACCTACCATGTTGGTCATGGTTATCAGCGAATCAGGGTTCCAGGCTGGAGAGGGAGCGTGAGAAAGAGAGACCAGATCCAAGGGAGATCAATGGATGAAATTTAATTGTGATTGAGCGGAAATGTGGGAGAAGCTATTCAAACTGAAGAATTTTGAGGAATGTGGGGGGCGCGCGGCAATTACCCACTCCCGACTCGGGGGGGGGGGGGGTAGTGATGATAAATAACAATACAGGACTCTTAAGATGCCCTATTATTAGAATGATTAATAAAAAATTATAGGGAATGTCACTGGGGTAATTTGGATTTGGAAACGTTAGCCAGGAGAGGCCCTGCTGCCGCTTTGTTGACTCTAGATAACTTCTGCCTGATCGCACGTCCCTGTGACGTCCACCATCCATTTGGCTATCTTCTCTATCAACTTTCGATGTTATTTTCTGAGCTTACTATGTTAATCACGGTTATCGGCGAATCAGGGTTCCACGCCGGAGAGGGAGTGTGAGAAAGAGAGACCACATCCAAGGGAGGTTAATTGTTTCAAATTAAAATATGATAGAGTGGAAATGTGGGACAAACTATTGAAGCGCAAATGTGGGACAACTTGTTAAAGTTTAAGCATTGAATGAAAGGAGGTGGTGCGCATCAATTAAAGAAGATTTTCTGAAATGTTATTCCGTCACCTATGTAGAGTCGGGGTTTCTATCCGGCAAAATTGGTTAAATGTCACCTGACAATGTAACAGACGAATGTTTTAAATTTATGTTCCTGTCACCTATGCAGAGTAGGAGTTTTTCATCACCAGAAATGTCAAATGTCACCCACAAATGGAACACATTATTTTTAAAAATTTCTGTCCCTGTCACCTATGGAGAGCAGGGGTTTATTCATGTCCAAAATTGTAAAATGTCAACCCAAAAATGTAACAGAAAAATTAGTGAAATGTATTAACCTGTCTACTAGGTAGAGCAGGGGTCTATGACAGAAAAAAATTGTTTAATGTCACCCGAAAATGTAAAAGAAAAATTAGTGAAATTTATTAAGCTGTCAACTAGGTAGAGGAGGGGTATATTACAGCCAAAAATTGTTTAAAGGGGTATTCTCATCTTGCTACTTCATCCTCAATTGCTGCCAGCTAGCTGTTCACTTCCTGGTTTTCTGCTGCTAAGGCTGGGTGGGCTTAGGCAGCTAGAGTGAAGGCCGGCCACACCTCCTTATGACATCACACTGAGAACTCAGTCCTTGCGTGCTAGTTCATGTGAAGAGTATGATTCATCAGTCTGGCAGCCTGCAGTGTCTGTGATGCCCCTCTCCCTGCTGGGGAATCAGAGAGCCATGTGAAGTGAGCTCAGTGTACAGTAACATGTGGCAGTTTTACACACAAAATTTCACACTCCAGTTGTGTATAAACCTTACACTATGTATCTTTATAGATGCATATACAGCTCAACTACATGTGTCTTCTCCAGTCACCTAACATCACTTTGGCTGAATGGCTTCCTATACAGCCCTGCTACATCTTTATTCTACTCCCCCGCTAGCACTGGGTCTGAAAAGTTACATATACTGCTCTGCTACATCTGTCTGTTTATCTCTTTAAGCAGTACTGTGTCAGAACAGCCGCATATACAGCTCTGCTACATCAGTTTCTCTCTTCCACCAGCAATGATGCTGACCCGCAACATATATAACCCTTCTACATCAGTTTCTCTCTTCCACCAGCATTGATACTGACCCGCCACATATACAGCTCTGCTACATCAGTTTCTCTCTTCCACCAGCATTGATGCTGACCCGCCACATATACAGCTCTGCTACATCTGTCTATTCCCTTCCCCATTAGAACTGTGTCTGAACATGTCACCACCAGATCTTTGAGAAGTTCTGATAGACGTTCTTCAGTACTTCCTGCATGATCTTCTTTTGTTTTGCTTTCATTTTGACATCTCTCCTCCCTCTCCCAGCTGTCATCTATTAGCAGTAATTGCCTCCCTATATATCTCCTCCCCATACTGCCTCACCTTGCGGTTTATACAACTTCCTGGACTGTGCTGATGCTAGAAGCTGCTACTGCTGCATCCACAAGATAAGTCTGTTCCTTTATTTATTTTCCTGTGGTCTTGATCCTAGGTGACCCTGACTCCCTCCGTATTTAGTTTAGTGTCCCCTCACTATTATAGGGTGTTCAGGTGTCATACAGTCGAGGAACGAGGGTATGCAATTATCTACCATAGAGATTTTTGCATAGGCTGAGCAGTAAGGGAGAGTGCTAGGGCTGTTACAGGGCTTACCCTCTTGTTCCTTAGTTTTGGATCAAGTCAGTCGGATCTTCATTTGTGTCTTCTAGTTTTCTGCAACACCTTCCGTGACAGAACAACAGAGTATTCAGCACTGCTACATCAGTTTCTCTCTTCCACCAACATTGATGCTGACCCGCAACATATACAGCACTGCTACATCAGTTTCTCTCTTACACCAGCATTGATGCTGACCCACAACATATACAGCTCTGCTACATCAGTTTCTCTCTTCCCCTAGCATTGATGCTGATTTGCAACATATACAGCTCTAGTACATCAGTTTCTCTCTTCCACCAGCATTAATGCTGACCCGCCACATATACATCTCTGCTACATCAGTTTCTCATGTCCACCAGCATTGATGCTGACCCACCACATATACAGCCTGCTACATCTGTCTATTCCCTTCCCCATTAGAACTGTTTCTGAACAGCAGCGTATTCAGCTCTGCTACATCAGTTTCTCTCTTCCACCAGCATTGATGCTGACCCGCAACATATACAGCTCTGCTACATCAGTTTCTCTCTTCCACCAGCATTGATGCTGACCCGCCGCACAAAGGAAAATTGATCTGCGCATGCACGGCCGCCCAACTTGCGCGCTCACGACATGTAATACAGGCCGGCCACTGGATCACCAGGGTAAGCGGTGCTCAGGCGCGGCCCATGGATGCGGCCGGCGTTCGGTGGCCGTATCCATGGGCAGCGACTGTAAACAATGCAATTGTATTTTATAAAAAAAACTAGAGGATTTATAAAAGGCATTATATTTAGGAAAAGGCTCGGGGGGATCTAATAAAACATGATGACCAAGATGAGAATACCCCTTTAATGTCACCCGAAAATGAAAAAGAAAAATGAGTGAAATTTATTAAGCTGTCAATTAGGTAGAGGAAGGGTATATTACAGCCAAAACTTGGTGAATTTCACCCAAAAATGTAACAGACAAAATAGTGTTTTTTTTTTTTTTTTACCTGTCTACTAGTGATATATCACACCCAAAATTTGGTGAAGTTCACCCTAAAATTGAACAGATAAATTTGTGATTTTTTTTTTACCTGTCTACTATGTATAGCAGTGGTATATCACAGTCAAATATTGGTGAATTTCACCCGAAAATGTAACAAACAAATTTGTGAAATGACATAAAATAAAATAAAATCCGTGCAATCAAAATTTGATTTATGAGGTGGAGGTCCATATGGACTAGGAGTTTGAGGAGGCGGTGGACGTAGCGGTGTAGGTGAAAGCAGCGGTGGAGGCAAATGAGGTAGCCAAGACTGGTTTTTGGTTTTAATTATAATTTTTTTTAAATTAAGGTACACTCCAAAAGAGTGTGAAATATCTAATAGTATGTCTATTCTGCACAAGGAACGGACAAGTCCTGTGGAATCCATGCCTGTTTCATTTTAATGAACGTGAGCTTGTCCACATTGGCTGTGGACAGGCGGCTGCGCTTGTCTGTGATTACGCCCCCTACCATGCTAAACACAGTTTCAGATAATACACTGGCTGCAGGGCAGGCCAGCACCTCCGAGGCATAAAGGGCAAGCTCAGGCCATGTGCCCAATTTGGAGACCCAGAAGTTGAAGGGGACAGACCCGTCATTCAGTAAGTGTAGGCGTGTGCACACATACTGCTCCAACATGTTGCTGAAATGCTGCCTCCTGCTAAGACGTTCCATATCAGCTGGTGTTGAAAAAGCTTTTCCACATTTCGGCCATGCTAACCCTGCCTTCTGAGGTGCTGGCGGTGCCCCAGCTGCGTTGGCGACCTCTTCCTCCTCCTCTACCTTCGCCTTGTGCTTCCACTGTGCCCCCGCTGTCAAGTGGGAATGCCACCAGCAGCGCGTCTACCAGCGTGCGCTTGTACTCGCACATCTTACGATCACGCTCCAGCAGCCTGGCCACCCAGTAATCAGCACAAGTTAGAATGTGGGCAACTTGGCGGTCGTTGCGGAGACACTGCAGCATGTAATCGCTCATGTGTGCCAGGCTGCCTAGAGGCAACGAAAAGCTTTCCTCTGTGGGAGGTGTATCCTCTGTGTCCTCTGTATCCCCCCAGCCACGCACCAGTGATGGCCATGAGCTGGTCTGGGTGCCACCCTGCTGTGAACAAGGTTCCTCCTCCTCCATCTCCTCCTTCTCATCCTCCACCTCATCATCCTCCAGAACTGTGCCCTGGCTGGACAATTGTATACCTGGCATTTGTGGGTGCAGGAACCCACCCTCGGAGCCACTTGTGAATGACTGGCCTGTGCCACATCCTCTTCCATCATCGCCATCAGCGTTTTTTCAAAGAGGCATAGAAGTAGGATAGTAACGCTGAGAACGGCGTTATCGGCACTGGCGATGTTGGTGGAGTACTCGAAACAGCGCAACAAGGAACACAGATCTCGCAAGGAGGCCCAGTCATTGGTGGTAAAGTTGTGCTGTTCCGCAGAGTGACTCATCCGTGCGTGCTGCACCTGAAACTCCACTATCGACTGCTGCTGCTCGCACAGTCTGGCCAGCATGTGCAAGGTGGAGTTCCGGTGAGCGGGAAGGCCGAAGTTACGCTGCAGCGCTCACAGGCGAGTAGCAGCAGGGTGAGAACACCAAAAGCGCGCACATATGGCTGGCACTTTATTCAGCAGCTCTGACATATCGGGGTAATTTTTAAGGAATCTCTGCACCACCAAATTCAGCACATGCGCCAGGCAAGGGATGTGCGTTAAACCGGCTAGTCCCAGAACTGTTACGAGATTTTGCCCATTATCGCACGCTACCAGGCCGGGCTTGAGGTTCACTGGCACCAACCACTCATAGGTCTGCTGTTCAAGGCCCATCCACAGCTCCTTCACGGTGTGGGATTTATCCTCCAAACAGATACGTTTTAAAACTGCCTGCTGTCGTTTACCCGTGGCTGTGCTGAAGTTGGTGGTGAAGGGGTTACGCTGACCGGATGAGGAGTCGGTAGAGGATGAGGAAGCGGAGTAGGAGGAGGAAGCAATAGGAGGCAAACTGAAGCGCCCTGTAATCCTCGGTGGTGGAAGGACATGTGACAATCTGCTATCCACCTCAGGCCCAGCTGCCACTGCATTTACCCAGTGTGCTGTTATGGAGATATAGCGTCCCTGACAGTGCTTGCTGGTCCACGTATCCGTAGTGAGGTGCACCTTGCCACAGATGTCGTTGCGCAGTGCACACCTGATTTTGTTCCCCACTTGGTTGTGCAGGGAAGGGATGGCTCGCCTGCAACAGTAGTGGCGGCTGGGCACGACATACTGTGGGACAGCCACCACCATAAGGCCTTTAAAACTCTCCGTCTCCACCAGACGGAATGACAGCATTTCAAAGGCCAGTAATTTAGAAATGATGGCATTCAGAGCCAGGGATCGCGGGTGGATAGGGGGGTACTTCCTCTTCTGCTCCAGTGTTTGGGAGATGGAGAGCTGAACACTTCTGTGGGGCAATGTGGAGATGCTTGGTGACCCAGATGGTGGTGTTGCTGGCAGATCCTCTGTTTGCGGGGTGGCAGGTGGCACTTTCACTCCAGAGGTGGATGAAGAGGCTGAGACTGCAGCAGAAGAGGAAGCAGGACGAGCCAGAGACCTTTCTTGGTTTTTGAGGTGTCTACTCCACTGCAGCTCGTGATTTGCACTTAGATGTCTGGTCATGCAGGTTGTGCTCAGTTTGAGAACGTTTATGCCTCGCTTCAGGCTCTGAATGCACAGCGTGCAAACCACTTGTGTCTTGTCGTCAGCACATTGTCTGAAGAAGTGCTCTGACAGGGAACTCCTTGGAGCTGGCTTTGGTGTGCTCGGTCCCTTGCTGCGGTGGGCAGTAGCAGGTGTACTGTCTAGGGGAAGGCCGCTCTGCTTTTGCACCCTGCTCCCTCTTCTGCTGTGCTGGTGTCTTTCTCCAACAACCGCCTCTTCCTCTGAACTACACAGGTCACTCGCATGACCTTGATTACATGTGGGATCGAGAACCTCATCGTCCTTCACATCATCTTCCACCCAGTCTTCACCCCTGCCCTCCTTGTCGGTCTGCACACTTTTGAAAGCCCCAGCAGTTGACACCTGTGTTTCATCATCATCCGAGACATGCTGCGATGGTCCTC
Source organism: Bufo gargarizans (assembly GCF_014858855.1). Taxonomy (NCBI): domain Eukaryota; kingdom Metazoa; phylum Chordata; class Amphibia; order Anura; family Bufonidae; genus Bufo; species Bufo gargarizans. The sequence continues at coordinate 491,465,637 of NC_058084.1, read as the reverse complement.
CCATGTACTCATCTTGAAACATAAGTGGTTGGGCATCGGTGCACTCAATCTCATCCACTTCTGGGGCAGGGATAGGTGGATGGCCCTGGGAAACCCTGCTAACAGAGTCATCAAAAAGCAGAAGAGACTGCTGCATGACTTTGGGCTCAGACTTCTAGGCTTATTTTCAAAGGGGTGAGGTGAAAGACTTATGGACATGGGCTGCAGGTGCCAACTGATCTTTCAGCAGGAGACAGGGTGGGAGGCAATGTGAAGGAACTGGAGGCACTGTCAGCAACCTAATCTACTATCGCCTGTACTTGTTCTGGCCTCACCATTCATAGAGCCGCATTTGGCCCGACCAAATACTGCTGCAGGCTCTGTCGCCTACTTGCACACAAGGAAGGAGTTTCACTTGTGCGTGTAGCTGGCACAGATCGACCACATCCTCTCCCTGCAACAGGAGCTCCACCAGCAGCACCATGACCTGGGCCACGTCCCTTATTTGACGCTCTCCTTATATTTCTCAAATTTAGGATCTTGCCCAAAATTGGGTCTTTTATTAATAACAGAATAGAACCACAGTATCTAAAGTGTGTATCTCACACATATAGATCCAGACTAGGCCGCAATTTAAGTGTTTTGCCCAAAATCATTGTTTTTCAAATAACAGAATAGAACCACAGTATGTAAAGGGTGTATCGCACACGTACAGATGCAGACTAGGCCGCAATTTAAGTTTTTTGCCCAAAATGGGTGTTTGTTTAATAACAGAATTTACAGCGGGTGAGACCCGTGCCCTTACCAGTGGAAACCTGTTGCTGGTCAGATATAAGGACAAGAGGGATGTCCTTGTACTGTCCACAATTCACGGTAACGGCAACACCCCTGTATCGTGGACTACAATCGGTATATGGGAGAAGTTGATCTCTCTGATCAAGTCCTCAAGCCATATAACGCCATGCGCAAAACCCGGGCATGGTACAAAAAAAGTTGCGGTCTACTTGGTACCGGTTGCCTTGTACAACTCTTTTGTGCTGTCCCGGAGCGCTGGCAACACAGGTAAATTCCTGCAGTTCTTTGAGGCAGTCCTCAAGGCCCTGATATTTTCTGACTGGGAAACAGCAGGCCGGAGTACCTCGGGAACTGGAGGCGCCTGGATAGTCCCTGGCCAACTCCTCCACTGCAAATACAGTGGAGGAGTTTAAGCATGCATGGGATAGGCATAAGGCCATCCTTTCTTTAAGATAGGGCCAGGGGCTATCCACAGTATTTAGTATATTGGGCAGACTAGATGGGCCAAATGGTTCTTATCTGCCGACACATTCTATGTTTCTAGTTTGGAAAATGGGGTCATTTTTGGGTGATTTCTATTGTGTAAACCTCCCAAAGTGACTTCAGACCTGAACTAGTCCTTAAAAAGTGGGTTTTGGAAAATTTCTGAAAAATTTCAAGATTTGCTTCTAAACTTCTAAGCCTTGTAACATCCCCAAAAATAAAATGGCATTCCCAAAATGATCCAACATGAAGTAGACATATAGGGAATGTAAATTAATAACTATTTAGGAGTTATTACTATGTATTATAGAAGCTGAGAAATTGAAACTTTGAATTTTTTTAACTTTTTGGTAAATTTGTTTTTTATAAATAAAAATGAGTTTTTTTTTTACTCCATTTTACCAGTGTCATGAAGTACAATATGTGACAAAAAAAACTATTTCAGAATGGCCTGGATAAGTAAAAGCGTTTTAAAGTTATTCACACATAAAGTGACACTGGTCAGATTTTCAAAAATTGCCTGGTCCTTAAGGTGAAAATTAGCCCGGTTCTTAAGGGGTTAACCAAGGATGTGCCCTCTGAGAGAGACTGCTGTAACCATTAAGCTTGAAGGGAATTAATAAAAGATTAAGACTCTATTCTCAGTTGGGAGTAGAACCTATTCTGAGTTCTGCACATATGTGGTAGTTTGACATATGTGCAGCAGCACAGGGGCCATGTAGGTGAGAGCACCAACTACCATGTGCCAATTATATATTACCAGTATACCAATATACAGAGGCTTCTGGCAATTATTTCCATAACTCATGATTACGATCGGAGTGCAGCAATTGCATTGATTTTCTTGAGAGTCATGAAGGACGAGCTCAAGTGCCATGTGCCTTTCACTATGCTACGCCCATCTGTCAGACAAAAAATTTAGTATAAAAAATGGGGCAACAGCATTCCAGGTAAAATATGGAAAGATGTCAGAAAAATGCCAGCACCCTTAGATGCAAATGAGGTGGTAAAAGAAAGAGGAGTCAGTTTGAATAAATAAATGGAACATTTACTGAGGATCACTTGCCTTGAGGTAGATGTACAGATTATTGCATTGCAAAGTGGTAGTTGTAATCCATTCAAAGGATATCACAAATTAGTTGTATCTGTAATCCTAGTAACAGGCTCTTGGTGAGGTATTGTCTCGGGTCACACTCAGGCTATTGTAACTTCTGGCTAATGTCTATCTTCCAAGTGTGGAGTATACATCAATAAACTTCTCTGTTTCACACGACCGGTACATACTGTATATCTTGCCTTCCTGGCTTACTCTCAATTTCCAATACCATGTCCACACTGTCGGTAGAGAAATGCCGTTCTGATTACAGCTTATACTTCACTGGAGACTTTGAACAAGCACTGTAGGCTAATTCCTGTCTCACATTGGGTGCTAATGGAGTCTATAGGCTGAGGTAACGCTCACATCTCCACTAGTCTCTCTTTATACTCCTCAGCACTTTGCGTGTCTTTTATTTCTCTCGTGAGGCCTACACTTGGTCTGCACACAACTGGAAGGGGGTAGCTACTTGTCAGTTTACTCGGCTTCTGGGTTCAGCAGGTCCAGCCCTAGATTTGGTTACCCGGCTCTTTTGTCTGCAGTCTGGCTGGGGAATCTAACTTTTGAGTCTGACTCTAGAGTTAGCTTTCCTTGGCTGCAGACTAAACTTATGCTGACCCTAACTTTTGTGTTCTGGTCTAGTCGGACCTTGCTCTCCAACTGCACTTCCTTGACTCACTTCTTACTTACTCTTACCGGCATTTTCATGCATATGCGTATTTACTTCAGGGAGTATTTTAGCCAGCGACAGAAAGCTCCAAAACCTTCCACAGCTGTTTGTTATATACCTATTTTGCTGTAAATCGTTTTGATAATAAAGGAAAGAAATAGAATGAAGTAGTCCTGATCATACCTTTAAAGTTTTGTACATTACATACAGTCAGTGGAGACATAAGTCCGGGCTGTAAATTTGATTAATGTCTTGTATTCTCTGTATATGGAACTGTCAATTATAGCCCTGAGTGAACCTTTGTAGACCAATGATGATTGACACCCCTTGGCTTAAAACTCACTGAAGAATATGTAGACTTTTAATTTAAAATTTGACTGATTCTGCATAAACGAAGCCAAGTTTTTTTTTTCATCCTTATGTATATATAATCCCTGGAAATTTCCTTTGGATTTAGTATATTTACATTATATGCAATGGTGTCAAGATCTTAAAATGCCTTTAGCTAAGCATAGATCTCAGGAGATCTCAGACAAGGAGCTTGTATTCTTTATTTCAGTGCAGAGCAGATTCATCTTTATATTTCATCTCTATAAAAGACAAGACGCAGGATAGAGTTGTCATTGTTTTATCAGTACAAGATGGTGTGAACAGTTCCCATAACAAATTAGATATTAAAACATGCAGTGAAGGGAGTAAAACTCTAAAAAGAAGTAAATAGAAAATCCTTTAAGGCATATTTTATTGAGAGGTTTGTATTTTAGTTTGTTACAGAATATAAGAGAAGCTAAAAGCAAGACTCAATATGATTCCGTCAAGAAAGTTATCTTCAATTATTAATAAGAACATTTTCTATACCATCTGGATTAGATCTGATTCATATGAATATGATTAAAATGTGCCACCTAGTGTTCACTGTGTAGAGTCTCTCACAAATAGTGGCAATATTCAGTTGTGAACGTATGCAAAATGTAGCATTGTAAATAATACACTGGCATGAATTTTCTACGGCTAATTTCTATGGCTATATAATGGATATATGGCAACTATAGTGCAGTAAAGAACCGAGGATTTAGTTTTACTTATAATGTTTTTTATTAGTGAAGGTCAAATCTAGAAACTATGTTAAGTGTAAGATTACCATTTTAACAGGGATTTTCAACCCAACAATCAGCTGAAGTTGCAGTTAGCCATTAATTTCTCCTACAGCAGCCTCTGTTGGTGAAGTTTAGTACAAACCGGATTCCAAAAAAGTTGGGACACTATACAAATCGTAAACAAATACTGAATGCAATGATGTGGACGTGCCAACTTCTAATATTTTATTCAGAATAGAACAAAAATCACGGAAGAAAAGTTTAAACTGAGAAAATGTACAATTTTAAGGGAAAAATATGTTGAATCAGAATTTCATGTTGTCAACAAATCCCAGAAAAGTTGGGACAAGGCCATTTTCACCACTGTGTAGCATCTCCCCTTCTTCTTACAACACTCAACAGACGTCTGGGGACCGAGGAGACCAGTTTCTCAAGTTTAGAAATAGGAATGCTCTCCCATTCTTGTCTAATACAGGCCTCTAACTGTTCAATCGTCTTGGGCCTTCTTTGTTGCACCTTCCTCTTTATGATGCGCCAAATGTTCTCTATAGGTGAAAGATCTGGACTGCAGACTGGCCATTTCAGTACCCGGATCCTTCTCCTACGCAGCCATGATGTTGTGATTGATGCAGAATGTGGTCTGGCATTATCTTGTTGAAAAATGCAGGGTCTTCCCTGAAAGAGATGACGTCTGGATGGGAGCTAGAACCTGAATATATTTTTCTGCATTGATGGTGCCTTTCCAGACATGCAAGCTGCCCATGCCACACGCACTCATGCAACCCCATACTATCAGAGATGCAGGCTTCTGAACTGAGCGTTGATAACAACTTGGGTTGTCCTTGTCCTCTTTGGTCCGGATGACATGGCGTCCCAGATTTCCAAAAAGAACTTTGAATTGTGACTCGTCTGACCACAGAACAGTCTTCCATTTTGCCACACTCCATTTTAAATGATCCCTGGCCCAGTGAAAACACCTGAGCTTGTGGATCTTGCATAGAAATGGCTTCTTCTTTGCACGGTAGAGTTTCAGCTGGCTACGGCAGATGGCACGGTGGATTGTGTTCACTGACAATGGTTTCTGGAAGTATTCCTGAGACCATTCTGTGATTTCCTTTACAGTAGCATTCCTGTTTGTGGTGCAGTGTCGTTTAAGGGCCCGGAGATCACAGGCATCCAGTATGGTTTTACGGTCTTGACCCTTATGCACAGAGATTGTTCCAGATTCTCTGAATCTTCGGATGATGTTATGCACAGTTGATGATGATAGATGCAAAGTCTTTGCAATTTTTCGCTGGGTAACACCTTTCTGATATTGCTCCACTATCTTTCTGCGCAACATTGTGGGAATTGGTGATCCTCTACCCATCTTGGCTTCTGAGAGACACTGCCACTCTGAGAAGCTCTTTTTATACCCAATCATGTTGCCAATTGACCTAATTAGTGTTAATTGGTCTTCCAGCTCTTCGTTATGCTCAAATTTACTTTTTCCAGCCTCTTATTGCTATTTGTCCCAACTTTTTGGGGATTTGTTGACACCGTGAAATTTTGAATCAACATATTTTTCCTTTAAAATGATACATTTACTCGGATTAAACGTTTTATCTGTCATCTACGTTCTATTACAAATAAAATATTGACATTTGCCATCTCCACATCATTGCATTCAGTTTTTTTTTCACGATTTGTATAGTGTCCCAACTTTTATGGAATCCGGTTTGTATTACATACTGGCTACTCAAATTAATTGCAGACAACTGATACATAAACAGGCCAGGTCCACCACAATAAGAACCATTCTAAGTTAGTGGCTCTCTGTGTTAGATAGCTCTCTGCAGGTAAGTGAACCCCTCAATTATGTATGGAAAATGGTTCTCAATGTGGGACAATATCTTTCAATCCAACTAAAGCCTAATTCACATGGCAGTCAGTCATTTCCATAATTGTTTGTGAACCAAAACCATGATTTGAGCCTCCACAGACATACGGCATATAGGAAAGATCTGAACTTGTTCTGTGTTTAGAGCAAAAACTGGTTTTGGCTCAAAATCACTGATGGAAATCACTAACCAAACACTGACTGTGTGAATAAGGCATAAACGATAGATTACAAATAACCATAACAACCCATCACTGGTAGAAAGCTACATGAGGGGCATGGCTACACTTGGTACCGAGGTATGAATCTCAACCATCCCTAGTGCCTTAGAGGGCTTTTTATCACATAAGAAGACACCAGAAGTGTTTATCGCGAATATCGGCACTTCGAGAATTCACGAAGATGTAAAATATAGTGCTATAACTTAGTAATCACGAATATTCTAGATTTTTATTTTCATCAGTAAAGCACTGCTTCTTGCTTCTGGGCCAAAGAGAAGGCTGCAATGTCTTTGTCTGAGCTTAGCAACATCCCTAGCAACCAATAGGAAAGTTGCCGACCCCTTACTATATAAGAACCTCTCCAGCAGCCATTTTCTGCAGATTTTTGCAGTTCTGAGAGAGAGCAGTGTCATTGCTGTGCTTTGCTGAGTTATCTGGATACTTATTCAATTACATTAGATAGTTAGCTCATATATATGATACAGATAGTTAGTGTGAGATAGTCAGTGTAGGTTAGAAATAGTGTAGCTGATTTTCGCAATCAAAAAAATATTGACTGGAGATCACGAATTCTAGAATTAGTGAATTTATGGCGAATATTAGGCCAAATATTTGTGAAATATCTTGAAAATGAATATTGCCTATGCTGCTCATGACTAGACACCAGTAGTATTTTACACCAACAATACCAAATTCATAAAAATATGTTAACCATAAAAAAACAGATTCAAACAAAGGGTACGCTTCAGACAACACAGTCTCTAAGAATTTACTGTTCACCCCCTGCCTAATACAACCTAGCCCTTTACAGGGGGCACTGTCACACAATAATCAATGTTATTTTCTTCACTTGTCAGTTTTAATGCTTTGGCTAATCAATGTAAATTGCACATAATGGCACATTGTAGGTGCGGTATAGGAGGCTGGGAGTAGGTCAAGGTAGGTACTGCAACTATGGCGATGTCACCAATAAACAAGATGGTGCAGAAGAGGACACAGCAACCAGAAACATGAAATGTGAACTGTTTTGTTTAATGCAAAGTGGTTTTAGGCATGGTAGTTACAAGTCCATTAGTTTTGGATGGAGTTTAATAATACAAATGTCTAGGGCCCTAGCTATATAGGTCTCTACTGGGGCTGGCTGTACTCAGTCCCTCACGGTGCTCCAAACCCTCCACAATGCAGACTAACTGGTGTGTTACAATGGTTCCCTTCACTGAACATCCAATATGCTTCTTCTTCTGGCCTCTCCACTCTAGATCAATCTGTTCTTTTATCTACCGGACCTCTCCTCAGAAGCTGCAGCATGAATTCACAGTTGGGTACCAATATTAGGGCACTAGCCAAACAGCTACAGTACAATACACCATCTCTTTTGGTGTGAGACAGCTCCTACTTGAGATTCACCTCCTAGTGACATAATTGGAAGCAATTTGTGGCCCGTAGGAATCCCTTTTCCCTATGACTCTGATGTGTTCACTGTGAAGAACCGCCATCAGGTTTACAACCATTAAACTGACATTTTGCCAAAACCTAAAGGCTATGTATACCTTCAGAGGCAATTTTATTTAATTTTTTTAATGATTGTAAAATTTTTGTCGATTTTCTTAAATTTGACTTTATTAAAAATATTGAGCTGTTCTGTCACAAAGGGTTAACTGTTTTTCTAATTGTGTGACTGGTACTTTCACTTTGTGCCGTTCATCTCATAAACCTTTGTAAAATCAAGATAAACCATGACACTCAGTTCTGTTGTATGAGCTTCTTATTTTATTTTATCATTTTTTTTTATATCATCCACCCAGAAGAGAAAATGTTAAGTCACTGGCCAAAGTTTTGGTCTAACCTAGACCTTGTTCACGGCCTAGTATAGATAAAGATAAAAGTATAAATCATAGGAACAAAAAAACATAGGAAAAAATCTTTTTGAAAGAACATGTTAAGAACAATAAGACCTCTTTCACACAGGCGTCGCGTGTGAGGGCTAGACAAGATGCGCGTGCATTGCGGGAAAATGCGAGATTTTTCAGCGCGAGTGCAAAGCGTTTTAATGCGTTTTGCACTAGCGTGCGAAAAATCTGCATATTTGGTACCCAGACCGGAACCCAGACTTCTTCACAGAAGTTCGGGTTTTGGATCAGTGTTGTGTAGATTTGATTATTATGTTATAAGGGAAAATAATAGCATTCTTAATACAGAATTAGTAAATTAGTAAAATGTCCATTGAGGGGTTAAAAATAATAAACAAATTTAACTCGCCCTATCCACTTGATCGCGTAGCGCAGGCATGCTCAACCTGCAGCCCTCCAGATGTTGCAAAACTACAACTCCCAGCATGCCCAAACAGCCTACAGCTATCAGCCTACAGCAAGGCATTGTGGGAGTTGTAGTTTTACATCAGCTGGAGGGCTACAGGTTGAGCATGCCTGCGCTACGCGATCAAGTGGATAGGGTGTAGCGGATCTCCTCTTCTTTCTACTTTCTTCAGGACCTGGCTAAAGGACCTTTGATGATGTCACTGTGCTGATCATTTTCATCAAAAAAGAAAGAAGACATGCCAGGCTGAGCGTTCAAGTGGATTAAGGTGAGTTTATTAATTGTTTTTTTTGTTTTTTTTTTAACCTGCCAATAACTATTTTACTAAGCATTCTGTATTAATAATGCTATTATTTTCCCTTCTAACCATGTTATAAGGGAAAATAATAAAGATCGGGTCCCCATCCCGATTGTCTCCTAGCAACTATGCGTGAAAATCGCACCACATCCGCACTTGCTGGCGGATGCTTGCGATTTTCATGCAGCCCCATTCACTTCTATGGGGCCTAAACTATGCGTGAAAAACGCACAATATAGAGCTTGCTGCGCTTTTCACGCAATTCACCAGTGATGCGTGAAAATCACAGCTCATGTACACAGCCCCATTGAAGTGAATGGGTCCAGATTCAGTGCGGGTGCAATGCGTTCACCTCATGCATTGCACCTGCATGGAATTCTCGCCCATGTGAAAGGGGCCTAAATGATGATGTAAAATTATGCTTGTTGACATAGCGGAGAAAAGAACGTGTATATATAATAATATATAGGAATGAACATTATAGTTGCAGAGAGTTAATATAATGGTAATATCATGTATATTAGGATTTCCCAGGGTGGTAGACCGGAGACCATCTTAGGGCGAGTAAATAAGGTCAGCGAGGATTCCTGTGGAATTGAAATGGACATAATATGACCACAGGTAAGTATAGTAACAGCGTTTATCCAGTGAGATAATTGTCAGAGAGACGGATTCTTATATATGTAGCAATTATGTCTTCATAATGACTTTATTTAAAAGGTAACTATAGTATCAATATACATATATAGCCATGCACATATATCTGGTGCCTATCTACAAGAGCAGTATTTGTGCTTTTTATACTTAGTCGGGTACTGTGTCTGTGCAGGTATTATGTGTCTTGATATGTAAGTCATTCTTATTTGAGGTCAGCCATCTGCCTGCGATCCAGCAGCAACACATACCTATTCACTAACCTAGTATCAATGCCAGTTCCCGGACTGCACTCAATAGTATCAGTGCACATGCGCCCGGCCGCGGTGACGTCAGAGGTCCCATGATGCGCGCCAAACCACCACCCCTATTTGAATCCAAGCAGGGCAATGGCGCTCTCACGCCATCCTGCACACTACCCTCTACGATGTCTTTAAGTCTGACCACAGATTTTCTATTGGATTGAGATCTGGGCTCTGACTAGGCCTTTCCAACACATTTACATGTTTCCCCTTAAACCTCTCAAGTGTTGCTTTAGTAGTGTGTTTGGGGTCATTGTCCTGCTGGAAGGCGAACCTCCGTCCTAGCCTCAAATCACGCACAGAGTGGTACGGGTTTTGCTCAACAATGTCCCTGTATTTAGCACCATCCATCTTTCCCTCAACTCTGACCAGTTTCCCAGTCCCGGCTGCTGAAAAACATCCCCACAGCATGATGCTGCCACCACCATGTTTCACTGTGGGGTTGGTGTTCTTTGGTTGATGTGATGTGTTGGGTTTGCGCCAGACAAATGGCCAAAAAGTTAAATTTTAGTCTCATCAGACCAGAGCAACTTCCTCCGTACATTTTGGGAGTCTCCCACATGCCTTTTCGGAAACTCATAACATGCCTTTTTGTTTTTAGATGAAAATAATGGCTACTAACTACTAAGAGGTCACAAACACTTACTGTATTTAAGCCACATTCTTATCACTAAAATAAGAACTGAGCTATATATAATGAGTGTTTAGGAGGTCATAAAGCAGAGATAAGGAGTCCATCTGCTCCTGGTCTGAGAGAAAAGACAGAAAATCCAATGGGTGCTTCTAGAGCATGTCAGCTCTGTACAGAAAAAAAGGAAGCCATATTTTTTATAAAGACCATTCTAAAAAAAATATATTTTTAGCTCAAAATGAGTACAATGCAATAATAAATAAATAAAAATGCCCCAAAAGGTGTACTTAGCCTTTAACCTTTCATAACTCTCACAGTCTAGGTCTTAATGACTTTCTACTCTGCTGCCATCATCTATGCCAAAATTATTACAAAGTACTGGCCTTGTAATAATTGTGGCACAGGTCCATGCACCAAAAATGAAGTCACAGCCACCTTAGAACTGGCATAGATTACAGTTTTCTGGTATAAATTATTGGAAATGTGCTAGCTAGGCATGGTCCTGCGTTGCCCACTCCCCGAAGACTTTTTGGAAAACTGGTGAGCAGGGCAAAAATCCTCCAAACAGCTGCATGGTTTTTTTTGCAAGTGGGCCCTTGTAAAAAAAAAAAAAAAATTACTTTTTGATGCCAGAAAACTGGCGTGGGGGAATATGAATAGGCACCATGTTTTGTCATATTTCTCTGCAACTTTCCCTGGCGATAGCAGATGACTGATGGGGCCATTTCACTCAAAGAATGTCAGGACACTCACCTTGATAGGAACTAAATTGATTTGTGTTTTTGTTACATGCTGTATGCAATTTACTGTACTTTATTAGAACTGTGTACTAGATTTTCACACTTTCGAATGTTAGTTCTGTCCCACAACTTACCCGTGTGGTGCTGATAACTCACACTAGATGGCAATGCTGCTTCAAGTTTTTCAAGGACATAAAGTTTCTAATCCTAAAGCATTTTATTTATTTTACTCATATAGCTGAGATTTTCCACAGCTCTTTACACATATTAGCATTACTCTCTGTCCCCAATGCCTCAATATTTAAATTCTCTATCAGTATGTCTTTGGAGTGTGGATGGAAACTTACTCAGGGAGAACATATCAACTTCACACAGATGTGGTTATTGGTTGGATTCAAACCTAGTATCCCAGTGCTGAAAGGCACCAGTGCTAACCACAGAGCTGTATAACCACCATGTCTACAAGTCACCATGTATTTGTGAACAACACAGTTATAATACGAACAAGAGACCAAGGTTGGACAAGCAATGCAGAGTGCAGAACTCCATTAAGCCTAGCAACTGACTGGTCCATTAGTTCTCACTTTTAGCCCTTCATGCATATGATTGCCATCCAATGCTATTCTGAGGGTTCAGATCTCTCTATGGAGGACAGAACCAATGTACTTACTCAAAAGTCTGGGTGTTGTGGTACTAAAGACAAACACTTACCAAGCCTGGTTCAAGTTTTCACCATTGTTCTTATGGTATACAGTATTTACTAGTATATAGCATGTTCTGGTTTGCGTTATTGACTGTTGTATAACACTAGTCAGACAGCTTAACAATAATTCAGAAGTCAAGAAACGTGAGACATCAGATCTGTTTGTATTCTCTTTTCTGAATAACTTTGTAAAACTACAATATAAACATAAACAAAACATATGTATCAGTACATTACATATAATACAGTAGCCTCACTTCATCAGTGAGAGTACTCACAGACAATTCCACCATTAGTCCAGGAATAAATCAAGAGCTCCTCTGCATACAGCCTGCAAGATCCAGGAGCAGTGATGAAATGGAGGAAATACAGTTCCAGGTTAAAGGTTACTGCCTCTGACTCAGAGAACAATACACTTCCTGTAAAGTTCTGGCGAAGAAGAAACTAACTTTGACCACTAGATGGCAGCAACGTCAAACATAATATTTCAGTACAATCTTTACAGCACATTATAATGCAAAATAGGCGGAACACTCCCTGTCTGGCATAATTATTATGTCACTACCTAAATAACTACTGCTATGCAGAAAAAACATATAAACAGGAAATGGAATCCTAGCTAATCTGAAACTAAAACTATGACGTCAGTTATAGGTCTAAGATACATTTTGGAAGTCCCATTCTTCGCAATCTTGACCTCTACCTTCCTAACATTGCCATCCCTGCTTGGTAGAGCATTGACAATAAGTCCTACAGGCCACTCGTTCCTGCTCTCTTGGCTGTCCTTCAACAGAACAACATCACCCACTTTTACATTTGGGCGATCCTCCGTCCATTTCCTACGGCGTTGCAGATTCGACAGATACTCCCTCTTCCATCTTTTCCAAAAGGTGTCTGCCAAGCATTGTACTTGCTTCCATTGTTTAGCATGAACTTGTGTTGTACTTATGGTTCCGGATGGAGCAGACAAAGAGTTCACCTTTTGAGTCAACAACATTGCTGGGGTAAGGACCATAGGTGTATCTGGGTCTGAGGACACAGGAACTATAGGCCTGGCATTCATAATAGCTGTAACCTCTGCCATAAAGGTGCTTAAAGTCTCATGGGTCAAGTGAGCCGTTTTAGTTTGTAGCAACATAGCGTACAAGATTCGCCTGGCAATACCTATAAGTCTCTCCCAGACACCACCCATGTGTGAAGAGTGTGGAGGATTAAAGACCCATGTACATCCTCTGTCTTGGAGAAAGTTTTGCAATTGTGATTCGCTGGCACAAATGTTAAGTTCCTTGCAGGCTCCTACAAAGTTTGTTCCTCTGTCAGAACGGAGCAGTTTTGCTGGGCCACGAATTGAGAAGAATCTCCTCAAAGCATTAATAAAGCTTGATGTTGACATGGTTTCAAGTAGCTCTATGTGTACAGCTCGGGTGGACAAACAAGTGAAAAGGACTGCCCATCGTTTACTGTCTGCGCTGCCTCCTCTAGTGCGGCGGGTTAAGACAGACCACGGACCAAATACATCTAAGCCCACATTGGTGAAAGGTGGTTGAGCAATTACTCTGTCCTCTGGTAGCTCTGCCATCTTTTGACTTTGTAATCTTCCTCGCAGCTTGCGGCAGATGACACATTTGTGTATAACAGCTGATACCAAGCGTTTGCCACCAAGAATCCAGAAACCTGCGGTTCTAATTGCACCCTCTGTGATGTGTCGCCCTTGGTGAACTACTTGTTCATGATAGTACCTAACAAGCAGTGTTGCAATGTGGTGATTATAAGGTATAATGACAGGCTGTTTCTCTTCCTCTGAAAGTTCTGCAAGAGACAAACGTCCACCTACTCTCAACAACCCATTTTTGTCTAAAAAGGGGCTAAGCTTCCTAAGACGGCTTTGTTTCGGGAATGTCTTTTGTTTTTTGATGCAGTCAATTTCCTTCTGGAAATGTTTGCTTTGAACAGAAGAAATTATAACAGACTTTGCCTGAGCAAGTTCTTCTAGATTGACTTGTTCATGGAAACTTTCCCACCTTCTGACCTGATTGCTGCTGGTTTCCCTCTGGAAGGTTTTAGCGACATGGATGAGTCTGTCTAGGGTCTTAACTAATATCTTCCAGCAAGAAAATCTATCAAAGCAATGTGAGTGAAGTGTGGCTTCAGAAGCTCTGGTGCTGGAGCTTGTAATCTCAAATCTGATTTCAGGGTCAGCTTCAGGCTCTATGAGTGGAAAAGCAGTGTCTATATCCTCACAGTGTGGTTGGTACAGAAAGGTTGGGCCTGAGAACCAAATAGAGTTCTGAAGGCATGCTGCTTGAGTAGGCCTAGTGGCATAATCTGCAGGGTTTTAATCTTCTATAGAGAGGGCCTGTTTATCATCATCTTTAGTTTTCTGAAATACTGTTATCCCTAGATTGTCTGTCTCAATGTTGGAATTGACTTCTTCTTTACCATATAGTGTAGAAGAGTCACAGTGTTGTGTTGACCTGCCAAAGCTTTCCTTGACAATGAAGTTGTTGTGACAGGGACTGAGAAGGGATGTGCGTCCATTTGTTAACACAGACGTCTTCAAAGTGCTAACGTTGTCAGGCTGGTGCACTGTCCCCAGGCAAACTTCTCCTACAATGACCCACCCCAGGTCCAGTCTCTGTGCATAAGGGGCATTATAAGGTCCATTGATTTGCTGGCGTACCTTGTGTACCTGAAGGATATCTCTTCCAAGAAGTAGAAGGATAGAAACATCTGGCTCAACAGCTGGGATTAGGTGAGCAATTGAGCGGAGGTGGGGGTGGTGATGAGCTACTTCTGGAGATGGAATCTCAGTTTTGTCGTCAGGTATCATGCCACACTCTATTAGGGTAGGAAGTGGGAACTGCACTTTCTTATTGAAGGATTCAATGGTAAAGTCAGTAGCTCTTCTCCCTGTGGTTTCAATTGTCCCTGCACATGTCCTTAGAGTGTATGGAACTGCACTTGCCTTAAGGTTAAAGATATCAAAGAAATCTGACTTTGCAAGGGATCTGTTACTCTGTTCATCTAGCACTGCATACATTTTCACCGCCCTTTCTCTCTTGCCAGTGGGATACACAGTCACTGGACAGATTTTAGAGCATGATCGTGCACTCTTGCCTTGTCCACACACTTCGGTGCAATTGGACATTACAGAGGAGAGTGAGGTCTCTTGTTGCTCCCCGCCCTGATCTTTCCTGGGTTCTACAGTCTCTAGTGGGGCAGGAGCAGGGCCAGGGTGCAAAGCTGCAATATGTCTCTCACTGCCACATTCTGTACATTCTACTGGTATTTTGCAGTCTTTGGCAATGTGATAAGTAGATCCGCAGCACTTGAAACAGATGCCGTTTTGTTTAAGGAAGGACATCCGCTCTGCGATGGGTTTGCTTCTAAAGCCTTTGCATTTCTTTAGTGGATGTGTTTTTTTGTGTATTGGACAATGTCTATCAGGGTTTTCTATGGTGTGTACCTTGTGGGTGCTTTGGTAGTCTGTGACTTCTGAAGGTACAGCTGTTTTGTGTGTGGATACATAGGTCCTACCGTGAGGTCTGTGAGGTCTCTCTGGTCTGTGTGATTGATTGCCGCTGGTGGTGAAGGCGAAACTGGGATCACTTCGGATTTTCGCTTGCTGTCGGACAAACCTAGAAAACACAGAGAAAGGGGGAAAAGAGACTCCATAATCTTCTTTGAATTTACCTCCCACAGACATCCACTTGTCTTGCAGATTTGAAGGTAGCTTCTCTACTATGGGATTAGTGCCTCTAGCTGTATCTAGATACGAAAGTCCTTGCAAGTAGCCATCCTCTTTGGCATATTCTATCTCTAGTAGAAGATCACTTAGTTCTTGTAGCCGCACGTTGTCTCTGTAGCCCACCTTGGGAAAGACTTCAAGTTTGTTCAACAGTGCTCCTTCTATTACCTCTGGGGATCCATACGTTTCTTCTAGTCTTTTCCAGGTCATGTTGAGTCCTGCTGCAGGGTTGAACAGGTTTGCTCTTCTCATTCTCTTAGCATGCTCTGCTGACTCGGTGCCAAGCCATTTTATCATTAAATTAAGTGTTTCTGCTGGTGATAAGTTCAGACCTTCAGTGGCATTCAGAAAGGAAGATTTCCATGCCCAATAGTTTTCAGGACAGTCATCAAATTGGAGAAAGCCTGAGCTAACCATTTCTTTGCGGATGAGATATTTGGTGACATCCACTGCACATTGTTGTTCGCGCATGTAATCTATAGGTTGAGGTGATGGGAACACTTGTTTTTTGTTCTTAGGGGTTTCTGGTGCTTCCTTCTTGGTTTGCTGGCAGTCGCTGACCTCATGAGGTTGATTGGGCCTGCTCAGGGGGTATGTTGATCTCGGCCTGAATTCCTTTGCTTCAGGTTTAAGAGACTGTTCCTTTGTATGCGCATCAGTAAGGTTCTGGAGGTACTCATTTGTACGATCTGCAGAGAATAGAGGTTTTTCTGGAACCTCTGAGTCTTTATATGATCTTTCACTTCCTAACCGACTTGTTCCCATGTAGGCAGCGGCCTCTGCTTCAGCAGCAGCAGCTGCAGTCTGTCGCTGCAGGATGAGCAATTTTGATTCTAAAACCGCTTCTTCTTGTGCTATGGCAGCTTCCCTAGCTGCTCTTTCTTGTGCTATGGCAGCTTCCCTAGCTGCTTCCATAGCTGCCTCTTTAGCTCTCTCTTGTGCTATGGCAGCTTTCTTTGCTGCTAACTCCTGCATCATTATGGCTTCTTTTTCTGCATACTGTAGCTGGATGCGGGCAGCTTCTGCCTTGGCACGAGCTCTAACTGCTGAGGAACTTGCTGAGGACATCTTGCTAGCCCGTGAAGTTCTGGACACATGAGACTTTGCATCGTCTTGCTGGGCACTGGGAATGTTCTCCCTGCCTTGCTGTGTCGGCGGTAACGTGGCATCAGCCTGGTACTTTGTTCCTGATCTTAGACTCATGCTGCAGTAATGGCGTCTCAGTTTATTCCAGACCGCCACGTGGGTTGTCTTTTTACTGTTCTGGTTTGCGTTATTGACTGTTGTATAACACTAGTCAGACAGCTTAACAATAATTCAGAAGTCAAGAAACGTGAGACATCAGATCTGTTTGTATTCTCTTTTCTGAATAACTTTGTAAAACTACAATATAAACATAAACAAAACATATGTATCAGTACATTACATATAATACAGTAGCCTCACTTCATCAGTGAGAGTACTCACAGACAATTCCACCATTAGTCCAGGAATAAATCAAGAGCTCCTCTGCATACAGCCTGCAAGATCCAGGAGCAGTGATGAAATGGAGGAAATACAGTTCCAGGTTAAAGGTTACTGCCTCTGACTCAGAGAACAATACACTTCCTGTAAAGTTCTGGCGAAGAAGAAACTAACTTTGACCACTAGATGGCAGCAACGTCAAACATAATATTTCAGTACAATCTTTACAGCACATTATAATGCAAAATAGGCGGAACATAGCATAAGGTACCCGGTACTCAGTAAAGTATACACTGGTTAAAGTGAAGGAGTCATTATAGACTAGTTTCTGATGATCATTGCAGGCATGTGTACAGTCGTGGCCAAACGTTTTGAGAATTACATAAATATTGGAAATTGGAAAAGTTGCTGCTTAAGTTTTTATAATAACAATTTGCATATACTCCAGAATGATATGAAGAGTGATCAGATGAATTGCAAGGTCCTTCTTTGCCATGAAAATTAACTTAATCCCCCAAAAAACTTTCCACTGCATTTCATTGCTGTCATTAAAGGACCATCATTTCAGTAATTGTCTTGTTAACTCAGGTGAGAATGTTGACGAGCACAAGGCTGGAGATCATTATGTGAGGCTGATTGGGTTAAAATGGCAGACTTAACCTGTTAAAAGGAGGGTGATGCTTGAAATCATTGTTCTTCCATTGTTAACCATGGTGACCTGCAAAGAAACACATGCAGCCATCATTGCATTGCATAAAAATGGCTTCACAGGCAAGGATATTGTGACTACTAAGATTGCACCTCAATCAACAATTTATAGGAGTGCCACCAGTGCAGAGCTTGTTCAGGAATGGCAGCAGGCAGGTGTGAGCGCATCTGCATGCACAGCGAGGCGAAGACTTTTGGAAGAAGGCCTGGTGTCAATAAGGGCAGCAAAGAAGCCACTTCTCTCCCAAAAAAACATCAGGGACAGATTGATCTTCTGCAGAAAATATGGTGAATGGATTGCTGAGGACTGGGGCAAAGTCCTATTCTCCGATGAAGCCTCTTTCCGATTGTTTGGGGCATCAGGAAAAAGGCTTGTCCGGAGAAGAAAAGGTGAGCGCTACCATCAGTCCTGTGTCATGCCAACAGTAAAGCATTCTGAAACAATTCATGTGTGGGGTTGCTTCTCATCCAAGGGAGTGGGCTCACTCACAATTTTGCCCAAAACACAGCCATGAATAAAGAATGGTACAAAAACATCCTCCAACAGCAACTTCTTCCAACAATCCAACAACAGTTTGATGAAGAACAATGCATTTTCCAGCACGATGGGGCACCGTGCCATAAGGCAAAAGTGATAACTAAGTGGCTCGGGGACCAAAACATTGACATGTTGGGTTCATAGCCTGGAAACTTCCCAGATCTTAATACCATTGAGAACTTGTGGTCGATCCTCAAGAGGCGGGTGGACAAACAAAACCCACTAATTCTGACAAACTCCAAGAAGTGACTATGAAAGAATGGGTTGCTATTAGGAATTGGCCCAGAAGTTGATTGAGAGCATGCCCAGTCGAATTGCAGAGGTCCTGAAAAAGAAGGGCCAACACTGCAAATACTGACTCTTTGCATAAATGTCACGTAATTGTCGATAAAAGCCTTTGAAACGTATGAAGTGCGTGTAATTATATTTCACTACATCACAGAAACAACTGAAACAAAGATCTAAAAGCAGTTTAGCAGCAAACTTTGTGAAAACGAATATTTGTGTCATTCTCAAAACTTTTGGCCACTACTGTAGTAGTGTTGGGCAAGCAGGCTCGACCGAACATCTCCTGTTCTAGAGTCAGTGTATTTAAATCTAATTTAGCCTCTATTTCTGAAAAGTTTCTGATGGGATTCAAACTCACAACCTTCTACATTACAGCTAAGAATGTTAACCACTACACTATAGAGCTGCATGACCAGTTACTTAAAAAAAAAAAGAGACTTCTGCTGTATAGGAATACTTACTAGTAGTAAGTATTCCTATACAGCAGAAGTCTCATATTTATATATATTTTTTTATAAATATTCATGCAGCTCTATCGTGTAGTGATTAGCATTCTAGGCTGTAATATAGAGGACTGTAAGTCCAAATCCCATCAGAAACTTTTCAGAAATAGAGGCTAAATAGAATTTATATATTCTATATATTTTTTTTGTAATTGCAAAAAATGTGTAATTGCAAAAAAAAAAATAAAAATATATATATATATATATATATATATATATATATTTGTGTAAGGCGCTTACGGTAGTACAGTGAGGAACCTAGGAAATCAGGGAATAAGCGTAGTCGGTTGTGGTGTGCCGAAACCGAGGATGAGGTAGGCCTGAGAAAGAAGAGGGCCCCCAGAATTACATAAATATTGGAAATTGGAAAAGTTTGTTGTGAAAACGAATATTTGTGTCATTCTCAAAACTTTTGGCCACTACTGTAGTAGTGTTGGGCAAGCAGGCTCGACCGAACATCTCCTGTTCTAGAGTCAGTGTATTTAAATCTAATTTAGCCTCTATTTCTGAAAAGTTTCTGATGGGATTCAAACTCACAACCTTCTATATTACAGCTAAGAATGTTAACCACTACACTATAGAGCTGCATGACCAGTTACTTAAAAAAAAAAGAGACTTCTGCTGTATAGGAAAACTTACTAGTAGTAAGTATTCCTATACAGCAGAAGTCTCATATTTATATATATTTTTTTATAAATATTCATGCAGCTCTATCGTGTAGTGATTAGCATTCTAGGCTGTAATATAGAGGACTGTAAGTCCAAATCCCATCAGAAACTTTTCAGAAATAGAGGCTAAATAGAATTTATATATTCTATATATTTTTTTTGTAATTGCAAAAAATGTGTAATTGCAAAAAAAAAAAAAAAAAAAAAAATATATATATATATATATATATATATATATTTGTGTAAGGCGCTTACGGTAGTACAGTGAGGAACCTAGGAAATCAGGGAATAAGCGTAGTCGGTTGTGGTGTGCCGAAACCGAGGATGAGGTAGGCCTGAGAAAGAAGAGGGCCCACCCAAGGAAAAAGATGTGGAAGAAATGAGTTATAAATGAGTGGAGTGGTGGGAGGGTCAAGCTCAGACCTCGGACGGTGCAGGAGCCAGGTAGAGGGGTGCCCTAAATAGGCTGGAGGTGGACCTCAGCCCCTCCCACAAATCCAGGCAAAAGCCTTCACACTTGTGTAAGGCGCTTACGGTAGTACAGTGAGGAACCTAGGAAATCAGGGAATAAGCGTAGTCGGTTGTGGTGTGCCAAAACCGAGGATGAGGTAGGCCTGAGAAAGAAGAGGGCAAAAATGAAATAAACAGTTTGTTGTATTCAATATACATGAAAGCTCAACCCAACATGTTTTGGAAAGCGTCTCTTAACTCCCGTGTTGGATTGGGGATGTAACGTGAGAAAGCGGCCCCGATGCGAAAGGAGTGCCCTGAGTAGTTGGATGCGTTAAGGCCCAGTTGAGTGAGGGATGACCTGACATAGGTCATAAAGGTGGTGGTGGTGAGTACAGACCCATGCAGTTGAAGTAGTGGCTGAGAGGGTAGGAACTTGTGATGCTGCTTGTAAGCGTCCAGAACCCCGACTGGGCACCATCTGTTCTGCGTAGGGTAATATGGAATGTTCACGGGTGAGAGCTGACTGCCTTTGGAGTGAGGTAAGGTTAGGATATAATGATCCACGTGTTTCGTCAAGTGGGAGACAAGAAGACAAGGTGTGGTTTGGGTCGCCGAGGTCGTGGTGAATTCCCCGGGCCTCAGGAATCCGTAGAGGGCAAGGTACATCGCGGTTTTGATGATGGAGTTGGTATCTGCTTCAAAAGCCCTGGTGTCTAGTAAGTCGGATAATGCCTTGAAAACGTGACTGTTAATGGGTAGCCTCTGTGTTGGCCGTGCGGGTTATGACTTCTGAATACCTTTGAGTATGGTTTTGATCTGGTGCGAGGCCATGAAACTGATGTTGTTAGGGTGTATGATTAGCATATGATGTTGAATGCCGGTGAGATAGAGTTTGATGGTGTTGTATTACATTTTGAGCTTGAGGTGGCAAAAGGAAGCAAACCCCAGCAGGGAGGTCATGACAAATGGGTGCGTGATGTTGTGTTCCACCAGGAACCTGTTAAAAAGTGTGAATGCTCTGTTGTACGACCTGCGTGTGTTGTCTGATAGTGCAAGATGGGACAATGACTGGCTATGGCGCATGATGATATCTAATCCAGAATGAGCTGATGAAATGACGGGGCGATGGAGGCCGTGGGTGTCGCTGACGGGAGAGCCTGATGAAATGCCTGAAATTTGAAACGAGACAGATTGTCAGCTGCCGTATTGCACCTCCCCAGGACATGGAAGCAGTGTATGAAGAAATTGTTGCAAGCTGCCAACCAAGTGAGCCTTCGCAGGAACCTCATGATTGTGAGGGATTTGGACCGACCCTTGTTAATGATCTGGCAGGTCGCCTGGTTGTCTGAGTAGCATCGGACCGACATGTTTTCCCATGAATGACCCCACGCCACGGCGGCTGCCACGATGGGGTAGATCTCGAACAGAGCCGAGGTAGTGGAAAATCCTTCCAAACCCTGGACCGCAGGAGGCCAGCTACCCCACAGCAAATCGTTCCCGAAAATGGCCGCGAAGCCTGTGGTAGATGCCGCGTCTTACCAGATGGAGGGGGAAGAGTCCGATAGCTGAGGAAGGAACATGCTCCTGCCGTTCCAGGTGGACAGAAATCTCCTCCACATACCCAGATCTGCAGTGGCGTGGGCATCCAGGGGCAGCCTGTGAGAGTCGTGAAGAAAAAAGGGAAAAAGGTGCAGAAGCCGTGAAATGAACGAGCGACCCTGGGGAATGATGCGCATGGCAAAGTTCAGGTAACCCAATAGGGACTGTAATTCTTTGCGATTGCAGTTGCCGAGTTGAAGGTAGTTGTCTATGTGGTCGAGAATAACCTGGATCTTCCCGGGTGGCAAACTGGCTTGCATTGAGGCAGAATCCAACTGAATGCCCAAAAAGGTGATGACTGTGTCCGGCCCCTCTGTTTTCTTAGTGGAGATGGGTACCCCAAGTTCCCCGAACAGCTTGATGGTGGCTCTGAGGCTGGCGGGAGGGGAGGTGTTTTCCTCCACGAGTAGAAAGTCATCAAGGTAATGCAATACCATCGGGCATCTTGCTACATTTAAGAGCAACCAGCATAGTGCCTCCGCGAATGTGTCAAAAATGGCCGGGCTACTCTTGGATCCGAAGGTCAACCCGGAGAAAAAATAATAGTTTCCGGACCACTTGATGCCATGAAGGTGCCACAGCGACGGGTGAATTGGTAGCAATTTGAACGCATTGGCGATGTCGGTTTTGCTGAGCCATGCTCCGACCCCTGCTTGCCTGATGGCGGTGATGGCGTGATCTATGGTGGTGTATTGTAGTGAGAATTCCTCCGAGGGAATGAGGGAGTTGAGACTGGGGTCGGCTGAACCATGTGGTGCCGACAAGTCGATGATTAGCCTCTGTTTCTGGGAAGATTTCCTAGTGACGATGCAAATGGGATTGGTGCGCCATGTGACGAATGGGGGGGTCTTGAAAGGTCCTAGCACGAAGCCCTCTGCGACTTCCTGGGCTATGAGGGCGTCAATTGCGGTGGGGTTGCCTTGGGTGGATAGGAGGTTAGGACACTCCAGGGTGCCTATCGGCATGTGCAGGATGCCCGTGTGGAAGCCTTCTGTCAGCCCTGCCACGAGGAAATCCGTGAGATGCCTGGATGGGTGCTGAGACATAAATGCTGTAAAAACCGGCATATTTACGGTCGATAGATATGGGCTAGAAAACATTTTATTTGGACACATGGTTTTGGCATGTGCCCGGAAACAATTGGTACAAATATGCAACAACCTACACCTGCTATAATTGCAGGACCCCACATTAAAATTGTTGCAAATCTGGGACTTGCCCAGAAACTTGATTGGCTGTCCCAGCTTGTCCCGGCCTGATTTCTCCGTGACCCCGGAGGGGCCGGCCGCTTGAGAGGGAGCCTGTCTGTCCGCCGCGTTCGGGCAGAAATTGGTGGTGTGGGCCGTGGAGGAGCAGTACGCACAGGCTGGCGTCCTCAGGCCTGCGAAGTGCCGGCAAAAAATGACAGTGTCGATTCTTGCCCAGTTGGAGCGGACTCCATACTGGGAGAAAGCCCCTGCCACCTTTGCCGAAAAAGATCTATGATAATCATAGAATGCTGACCCTCCATATTTGTTGCCCAGGTCAACCAGTTTGTGCATGTAGAGGTCGAACTCCTCCCTTCTGTTGGAGTAGACCGCACAGATGACATCCCTGTAGATGCTGAAAGCCAGGACAAATTCTGGGATAGACAGTTTTCTATTTAGGCGGGCATCCCTGGATTTGACCACAACTGAGACATCATCATAGGCATAAGTTTTGTTCTCGACAACATCTTGGGAGGCAATCAGGAGGGAGGCCAGGTTCACATCCTTACCTTCCAGAATGTCCCTTTTCAAGTGCTCCGGTATCATGTGCGCCGGGCTGACTTCTTGGTCATCTGGGTTGATGGATGGCACGCCCACTGGCAAACCGGATGGTGCCGGTGACGCTGCCGGTGGTGGCCCTGCCAAGGAGAGGGTTGTGGTGACCGACTCCAGCCTCTCCAACCTGTCGTTGACCTTGGACATGGATGTCATCAAAGAGGCCAGCATGGCGTGTATGTCCCCCGTGCTGGACTAGCTAGGTCCTTCCCCTGCCTCTGCGTTATTGGTTGACGTGCGTAGTAGTCGGAAAAGTTATGCTTTCCTTACCGTGGCGGGGAAGGGAATCTGCTGTCTCCTTAACTCCGTCGTGGTACGCGGAATTGTCCAGGATCTGATGGATGCTGGGCTGGCTAGACCGCCTCCCTGGGCTGAAGTGATGGATCTAGCTGGAGTGCCAGGAAGGGAAAAGTCCTCTATTCCTTCCAGAGACATGCTAAAACAGAATAATTTGTTAGTGCGGGGAAACACAGGACCGTGCTGGCCAGCTAACTATGCCGGATGGCGAAATAATTAAGCCTAGAATGGTGACAGATGAGGCCCTGCTAATTGCCGAGCGGCTTGAGAGGCTCTATCTATGAGTTGGCGCGAGGGGTTGATGAGGCCACTGATGTGGTGGCAGGAGTGTGAGGCCTCTCGGTGACTTGTAAGACAGGACTAGGGGAAGGGAGTGACAGGTGAGGCCCTCTCTATGCAACAGCGAGGCGGCTTACTAATGAGTGGCGCGATGGGCGGCTGCCTCCGAACGTGTGAGGCGGGGTGTTGGCCTCGCGGACCACTAACTGATGGCGGAAGCCAAGAGGGGGTGATCTAGTGGGATTCCAGAAACCCCTAACGCCAGCACGCTGACCCTAACGGGATGGACTGAAATGTAAGGAAAAGAAACGATTGAGCAGGTGTACGTACCTTGTAGCAAGAAAAGAATCACTGGATACGTGCAGCGTAAATAAGTTTAAACTTGACCGCCTAAAAGAGGGGTAGACAGAAAGTGTTATGACGAGGGTTGACTGTGGTATGAATGTCGGCATGACCTGAGAGGATTGTGACGTGAGCCGCAACGGTGTCCTGGTATGTGTATGGTATTTGAAATGAGGCTCGTGACGTGGCGGAAGGTGTGTACCGCGGACCCCTTTTTTTTTTTTGCTATATGGCGGGTTTCTTCTTGTGATTTTGTCTGACCCCTTGAAAAAGGTTTTTTTTTTTTTACTATATGGCGGGTTTCTTCTTGTGATTTTAGCGGACCCCTTGAAAAAGTTTTTTTTTTTTTTTATATGGCAGGTTTTCTCTGTGATATTAATGCACCCCTTGAAAAGTTTTTTTTTTTTTCTTTTCACTATATGGCGGGTTATTTTTGTGATTTTATGATGTGTTTTAAGTGGTATTGATATTGGTGTATTTTATTTATTTATTTGTCTTTTTTTTTTTTTTTTGCATGGCGGGTTTGTTCCCTTGATGCATACTAAGTTGATGATTGACTTATGTTCTCCTCCGGCCCACAGGGGTGTGATGGGTTGACGGTGTCGGGTCTGTGGCCCGGCGTGATGGGGGTGTGATTGGGAAATGCAAAGAGGGGGGGGGGTGTGAAGGGGAACGGCTGCGCTCCCCCTGAAATGTGCTGCCTGATGGAGGGGGGCAGTGGCTGGATCTGTGGTGTTTGGTGTAGGGATGTGCATGCGGCACCCCTCGGCCCCCCCCCCACATACACACGCATGTGCGTGGCATCGGCGGCCGGCCAGCAGGCTACCGCGCATGCGCCGATGCGGCCGCGCACGCGCAGCACCCCGGCCGCGCATGCGCAAACCAGGAGGCGCGGGACGGTGCGGCGGTGGGGAAAGGGGGACCGCGGCAGTGGTGTTGGCTATGGAGGGGGAGTATGTGGAGCGGGCGGGATGAGGCGAGCATCTGGTGAAAGTGAGGGTGCGGGCATGCCGCTGAGCTGGACGAGGGGTTTGAGGGGAGGGGGGCGGAATGTGTGTGAGAGAGGTGTCGGTGAGGAGGGGAAACGGAGTTGGTGGCCGCCATGGGAACCTGGTACACGTGCTGGCAGTGCTTGGAGTGGGGATGCAGTGTGGTATGTGTGCATGCATGACCGGAAATCGTGGCAGACATGAAAACCGTGACTTGGAGTGAAACTGTGACATGAGTGAAATGAAAAATGGTGAAATGAATCGAGCTAGTACAGGGGCAGCCGTGAGGCCCTGTGCTGTACCGTATGGATGACTCACAGTTTAACGGGCAAAACGTGACCCGCAAGGAACCAGGTGAAGCCGGACGGATGGAACCGGAATGCTCCAAATCCTGGACCCGAAAGCAACTAACTTCAGAAAAACACAGCAACTCGTAAGTAACTCTCCAGTTAACTCCACAAGCAACTCTCTCTCTCAAGCTCAGACCTCGGACAGTGCAGGAGCCAGGTAGAGGGGTGCCCTAAATAGGCTGGAGGCAGACCTCAGCCCCTCCCACAAATCCAGGCAAAAGCCTTCACACATATATATATATGTATATGAAAAATGGCGGCACCGAACAAACATAGAACGGGTGCTATGTCCCAGGGCATGTGCTCAAAGCCCAAATGTAAAAAATGAGAAAAAGGATAGCACTCAAAAAAGAAATGAAATTTTATAACCCATGTGGCAAAAAAGAAGCGACGTTTCAACAATAGACCCTTTCTCAAGCATAGAACACAAGTGCAGAGTGATCAATCTACAAATATAAATTTGATATAGTCATAAGACCAGTGATCGGAAACATAACATATACAGGAAATAATGTGCATATGTGTATAATAACGGTGTAAATGACCCAATAAAAACACCAATAAAAGCATGATCAAGGGGCGGATATATATATGTGTATATATATATATATATATATATATATATATACAGGTCCTTCTAAAAAAATTTGCATATTGTGATAAAGTTCATTATTTTATGTAATGTACTGATAAACATTAGACTTTCATATATTTTAGATTCATTACACACCAACTGAAGTAGTTCAAGCCTTTTATTGTTTTAATATTGCTGATTTTGGCATACAGCTCATGAAAACCCAAATTTCCTATCTCAAAAAATTAGCATATTTCATCCAACCAATAAAAGAAAAGTGTTTTTAATACAAAAAAAGTCAACCTTCAAATAATTATGTTCAGTTATGCACTCAATACTTGGTCGGGAATCCTTTTGCAGAAATGACTGCTTCAATGCGGCGTGGCATGGAGGCAATCAGCCTGTGGCACTGCTGAGGTGTTATGGAGGCCCAGGATGCTTCGATAGCGGCCTTAAGCTCATCCAGAGTGTTGGGTCTTGCGTCTCTCAACTTTCTCTTCCCAATATCCCACAGATTCTCTATGGGGTTCAGGTCAGGAGAGTTGGCAGGCCAATTGAGCACAGTAATACCATGGTCAGTAAACCATTTACCAGTGGTTTTGGCACTGTGAGCAGGTGCCAGGTCATGCAGAAAAATAAAATCTTCATCTCCATAAAGCTTTTCAGCAGATGGAAGCATGAAGTGCTCCAAAATCTCCTGATAGCTAGCTGCATTGACCCTGCCCTTGATAAAACAGAGTGGACCAACACCAGCAGCTGACATGGCACCCCAGACCATCACTGACTGTGGGTACTTGACACTGGACTTCAGGCATTTTGGCATTTCCCTCTCCCAGTCTTCCTTCAGACTCTGGCACCTTGATTTCCGAATGACATGCAAAATTTGCTTGTACTTTGGACCACTGAGCAACAGTCCAGTGCTGCTTCTCTGTAGCCCAGGTCAGGCGCTTCTGCCGCTGTTTCTGGTTCAAAAGTGGCTTGACCTGGGGAATGCAGCACCTGTAGCCCATTTCCTGCACACGCCTGTACACGGTGGCTCTGGATGTTTCTACTCCAGACTCAGTCCACTGCTTCCGCAGGTCCCCCAAGGTCTGGAATCGGTCCTTCTCCACAATCTTCCTCAGGGTCCGGTCACCTATTCTCGTTGTGCAGCGTTTTCTGCCACACTTTTTCCTTCCCAGAGACTTCCCACTGAGGTGCCTTGATATAGCACTCTGGGAACAGCCTATTCCTTCAGAAATTTCTTTCTGTGTCTTACCCTCTTGCTTGAGGATGTCAATGATGGCCTTCTGGACAGCAGTCAGGTCGGCAGTCTTACCCATGATTGCGGTTTTGAGTAATGAACCAGGCTGGGAGTTTTTAAAAGCCTCAGGAATCTTTTGCAGGTGTTTAGAGTTAATTAGTTGATTCAGATGATTAGGTTAAACAATAAAAGGCTTGAACTACTTCAGTTGGTGTGTAATGAATCTAAAATATATGAAAGTCTAATGTTTATCAGTACATTACAGAAAATAATGAACTTTATCACAATATGCTAATTTTTTTAGAAGGACCTGTATAGATAGATAGATAAAATCATACTTCTGATATATATGAATTCATAAAATGTGGGAAACTACTACTGATGTTTTAGCCTTAATATATTTACATATATTAGAATATATTATATATTGCAAATATATTATATATATGTAAATATATTATGGCTAAAAACTTCTATATTTGTTTAAATTAAATTTAGCCTCTATTTCTGATGGGATTTGAACTCACAACCTTCTACATTACAGCCCAGAATGTAAACCACTACTCTATAGAGCTGCATGACCATTTGCCCAAAAATTTATAAAAGAGACTTCTGTTGTATAGGAATACTTACTTCTAGTAAGTATTCCTATACCGCAGAAGTATTCCTATACAGCAGAAGTCTCAGAAATAGAGGCTAAATTAGATTTATGGACATAGCTGTATATGGAGTCAGAGCAGGGACTCCTAAGCAGAACTAGAGTCCCGACACCCTCCCCTCATCAGAGGAGGGGGTGCCTGTTTTAATGCTTGTGTTCTCCATTGACTTCCGTTGTGCTCGGGTGCTCTGTAGAGCATCAGGAAGTGTTCTACTTGAGCACCTGAGCACTTTGGTGCTCAACCAACACTAATGTGTAGCCATAGGGAAGCAGACATAGCAGTTGTACATGGACCCTGGTGCCTAAGGAGGTTCACTTTACTGCCACACAACATCTGAATTAGGTTCCTAGCCGCATTTGTGTGCATGAGCTCTTATAAAGTATATTTGAAAACTCTTGTACAAATTGTCATTGTAATGCATGAGCTTTAAAGAGGTTGTGCAAGAAAAGGGGAGTCAGGGTTTTGGCACTCCCCCTTTCTAACTTGGCTGGACCTGTAAAGGAAAAGTAAGTGATCTTAAGGGTCCGGCTACACTGTGACACTGGTCGCAAGACAGCTGTCGCGGCTAGAATCACAGAGTACCAGTGAACCCATAGAAATTAATTCCAACACTGCTGGATTTATTGCAACTCCTTTTCATTTCTATGGGATCTCCGCTACTCTACTGGTGTCGCTGTTTAGCCGGACCATTAATTTGCCAGGTTGAATAGGACCCACTATTCCTCACCTATGTTTCAGAAAGTTGGGGAATGTAGCGTACTGGGGCAAAAAGTCAGATGTTTTTAGGCAAAAGGTAGTTTGCTCCAAAATGTGCATCTGTTCTAGCTAGAAATAGAAGCCATCATAAATCAGTCAGTCACCAGGGGGACAAGCAATCCACAAATAAGGCTTTTTACATTGTCTTTTTGGAACTCTTCTGCTAAAATCTGAAGGGTTTTTTTTGTGGCAAAGGTGGAACTTGAGAAGAGCCAGCAAAGATTCCTACATATTAGTGACAGCCACAGTGCCATCATCACAATAGCAGTCACAGTGCACCAACAAAAGTGCCAGCCCGTTATGTTGTATTGAGCAATATGTTCAGTATACAGACAAGCTCTTGCTAAAATCATTAATTTTGGAAAGCTATGAACTCTCTGCAGTTGCTTTTTGCTGGGTGCTGGGCCCCCAATCGCCACTGTCCAATGGCACAGTTAATTATAACATGTAAATTATACATACATGATGCTGTATATATATTTAGGAATACATATTGCGAGTAAGTCTCACTATATTCTTAGGTTAGCTTACAGTTAATGGGGTGACACCATCTAAGTGTGAAAACAACTTGGTATCTTGGGCTGTAGTGTCAATATAAACACCATGAGACCATCATGCAGTATTGTGGTGAAATATAGAGCAGTCAAAAGGAGAAATATATTCCCCAGGTGTAAAAATAAACTTCAATTTAATGCACTTATCTGCAATAGTATTCGGTGCCAACTAGAAAATGTATATGCTTAAATTAAAGGGGTTCTGCACTTTCGTTTAACTGATGATCTATCCTCTGGGACCCCTGCCGATCAGCTGTTTGAGAAAGCAGCGGCGTTCCAGCAGCGCCCTGGCATTCTCACTGTTTACCGCCGGGCCGCTGGCCCACTGACGTCACGACTAGTATCAACTAGCGTGGGCGGAGCTAAGCTCTGTTCACTTGAATGGAACTTAGCGGTAAACAGTAGCTGCTGGAGCCACTGCCTTCTCAAACAGCTGATCGGCTGGGGTCCTGGGTGTCGGACCCCGGGCGATCAGAAGCTGATGATCTATCCAGAGGATTGATCATCAGTTAAATGAAAGTGCAGAACCCCTTTAAAATAACTCTTCTGTCAAGACAACTCATTATTTAACACCATGAAGTGAGGCATACCCTACTTAAACTAC
Organism: Bufo gargarizans; assembly: GCF_014858855.1. Taxonomy (NCBI): domain Eukaryota; kingdom Metazoa; phylum Chordata; class Amphibia; order Anura; family Bufonidae; genus Bufo; species Bufo gargarizans. Next base: position 491,435,355 of record NC_058084.1, on the reverse strand, counting down.
AAAGAACAGGCTGTTCGATTGTGGTCCACAAACCACATATCCACATGATACGGATACCTCCCATGTGCAATCCGCATTTTTATCACTCACTTTACTAGAAATTACTATTTATGTCCGCAATACGGACAAGAATAGGACATGTTCTATAATTTGCGGAAAGGACATACGGATGGGGACAGCAAACAGAAGACATCTGTGTTCTGTCCACTCTTTTGGAGATACTAACTACAAATTGGCGTGGTATTAAAAAGCAGGAAGTGCTCAACCCCATATACAGTGGTGCATCTATATCGGGGGGGGGGGGGGGGGGCTCCTGGTATTGCCCATACGGCCCAGGTAGGTTTAGTGTTAGGTCCCGAGCTACTTGAGAAACCTTGGTGCGGTGCTCGGGCTAAGACATGTCCTCCAAGCAGGATATGTTGGCTAATTCTCAATTTTACACCAGTACAAGGGTTAGTAAGACCACAGAGTGCACCAGTCTTTGTTTTTGTTATGTTATTTTGACTGCTTATCACATCCACACAATTGCTATCCTGTGTAGGATGTCCATTGTGGTACTTGTGGTCCGCTGCAGGCATCCTCCATTGTATGCATTTTTGCTGGGGATTGCCATTAGCAACGGGCTACAAGTGCAGGATCTGCACCCCCGGTATAGATGCACCACTGCATATGGGGTTGAGCACTTCCTGCTTTTTAATACCACGCCAATTTGTAGTTAGTATTTAGAATTTTTGGAGGTGTAGAAACTCCTAGTCTGAATGTGCCTTTATTTCCATCCACAGGCAGCATTCTGGTTCACTTGTGAGGCCCGGGCTATATCATCCAGTCTTGGGTGGGGCTCAGAGCTCTCTGCCTCCTCCCATTGTATGCATGGTCACATGCAGGAGTTACTGGGAGATTGCCTTGAGTCGGACCTTGCGCGCCTGTAATTCGCCCACTGGCTCCTGGTATTGCCCATACGACCCAGGTAGGTTTAGCGTTAGGTCCTGAGCTACTTGAGAAACCTTGGCGCGGTGCTCGGGCTCAGACATGTCCTCCAAGAAGGATATGTTGGCTAATTCTCAATTTTACACTAGTACGAGGGTTAGTAAGACTGCACCTGTCTTTGTTTTTGTTATGTTATTTTCACTTTTTTGAAGACCATAGAAATGAATGGAGTCCTTGTGCAATTCACAAAAAATGCAGATTGGTCACAGATACAAAATATGGTCATGTGCATAGGCCTTACATAGATCACTCACTGATTTCCATAGTCATCCTGTAATCCTTCATTCATCCTGTGGGATCGCTACAGGAGAAATTAGATTTTGCCACTTTTTTCAGCAATAATAACAAAAGAGGTTGTCTAAACTGGGCAGTCTTTTTAAATTCTAAAGTGATCTTTTCCACTAGAGTTATGCAAATACAAGAGAGGACCTGTCCTCTCAATGCATACTACTAGCAGTCTCATACACGGGTTATTTGAACACACCACAGGAAAGGACACAGAAAAGAACACAAAAAGGACCACCCAGGGCTCATGGGACCCAGTGCAAAATATGTAATAAGTTCTTACCTACCATGTGCTGTTTATAATACTGTGTCACCCGGGCTTGGGTATGACTGTTTCCTTGCACCTCTACAACTATACCCCTTTTAATTACATATCATCAATAAAAGCTAATAGATATGTTAGAAATTTGACAGAAGGGCATTTGACAGCTATTTATAGCTGTCCATATTATCTGATGAAGGGTAGAATGGTGGCTCCATGGTTAGCACTAGAGATGAGTGAAGTTTAAAAAAAATTGATTCGGCAGCTTTGCCAAAGTTCAGCAAGAAATGTAATTTGTTATTAATTAATTTGTCATGAAGCGTTTAAAATCAGGTATAGACAGGCCAATCTGCCTAAAAGTAACAAGGGTCTGTAATACTGATGCACAGTAACTGTACAGCTAACAGAAAGGATTAACTATGAATATTGGTGCACTGCACACTTATATACATGGTGACAAATTAGACCTTCCTGTAATACTGACGGCACAGTAACCCTACAGCTAACAGAATGGAGTCTGTAGTTCAGCAGTCTCCTAAACTCTCCCTGCACTCTCCCTACAGTTTCTCTGCAGCCTCCCTGCACCATCCCTCTGCAATATTGTCCTACACTCTCTGTTAACAGTTTCTAGCAACTCTGTCCCTAGTGCATGAACATCTTGTCACATCTCTCCCTGTGCTCAGTTCACAGGAAAATGGCGGTGAATGCGCAGGATAAGGGATTTATAGTGCTCTGTCTATCTGTGACATCACAGGGGATGGCTACCTGTGGATTGGCAATATGGGTAATCTTGCGTTTCCGGGCTTGTCTCCTCTAAACTTATTTTCACTTTCTAACACGTGCAGTCCCCATTTTAGGAAAATTGATTTGTTACCATGAGCGCAAGGATATTTGGATTAATTTAGATTCAAACTTTTCCTATACTTTGGACCGAATTCCAATTCGAATGCTTCGCTTTTCTCAGCACTAATCAGCACAACTGCCCAATGTATATACTCTATGCAAAAAGGTAGACACAGCTAGATAAACATAGGGTTTTTAAACATACACACCCAAAATAGCAATGCAAACAGGAACAAGATATGGGGTGTGTACTTAGAATAAGTGCATACACAATACTGATATTTATTGCAAAAAAAAGATAAACATACAGTAAATCAGCTATATGAACGCTAAAAACAATTAAAAGGTACAGAAATGAGGACACACAATGAGGGCGCCAAATAAGACCAAGACCAAGAACTCCTACCTCCTGATAAAAAATAACACAAAATACAATAATAAAGCAAATGTTCAAAATATGCATGAAAAAATACTCATTTATGAACAAGCAGATAAACCTCCAAAGGCTAAACCAAAATAACAGATAATAAACAGCGATGCAGTAGGAAAAATAAGCATGTGAGTGAACCTTAGTGAAATTAGTGTCCCTAACAAGCTCCATAAATCTGCATAGCCAGAAAATCTTTTTATAGAGAATACTTAATAGTGAATAAATTATAACTATGCATACAGTAACAGTTATCTTGTGCTAATAATTCATAAATGAATGGAACAATACATACAGTGAGGGAGGTTTATCAAGACTAGCGTTCCCATACACCAGTGGTGATCCCCCTGTGTTAGAGTAAGATGAGCCTAATTTATTAAGAGGCAAATTCCTCTTAATACATTAGACGCCTCTCTAGCAGTCCATGTGCCAGGCGCTGGCGTACACTAGAGCTATAACGCATGCCAGTTTCTAGCAAGATTTATATTAAATTCAGCAGACCGCACTAATCCCTGTATTTTTATCACAAATTTAGAAAAGTGGCTGAAAGTTTAAAAAGTCGCTGATTATTGCACAAATATGATGCGCGCCATAATTTGTATTTTTTTTTTACTCCACATTAGTGGCATAAAAGCTTTCATAAATGCCCCAGTATGTTCTGAGGAGATGAGTAAATCGATTTTACAGATTCAGAATTTGTCCTGAATTTCTCGTGATTTTTTATCTTGAGTGAGATATGCAAGCCAAAACTACTAAATGCCTAAGGAGAAAATGACCCAGGGGGCGGAGCTTGCCAATGGCAGAGTGATCAACATGGGCTCCCGACCATCTTCAGCCTATTCCCAGCACACAGAACACTGTGACTGACCTGTTATCAATGAAGGGACAGAAGAAGAGGACCTGTTCTACGCCAGCACATGTGGAGCGTGAGTCGGAGGTCATATCAGGGATTACTGAAGGCAGCGTGTCTGCCAAGATAGCGGAGGCGGCATGCGAGGAGGCATGCCCCACGCTCTCACAGCTATCTAGCTACATGAAAAGTGGCTCGCTGCCACAGAGAGATACCAGGGCTTCCAGCTCCCCTGGATCCTACGTGGAGGCTGCAGCCAGTACTTCCTCGGCTGCCACATCTTCTCCTACCTTAGCTAGGAGCACGGCAACATCCCCAGGCTCCTCGCCTTAGCAAAGAGATTCCCCAGCCATGGCCACTAAAACAGTAAAAGTACTTTCCCCAGACGTTCAGGATGAGGACTGTGATTGGAAAATGCTCCTTAAGGTACTCCCTACAAAATCTGAGCTTGATACCCTGTTTGTGAGGCTGGAAAATTTGCTTAAGCAAGACATGGCAGCTAGCACCAAGATCTTATATATGTGGGGAAAAGAGTAGAGGAGATGGAAGGGTTACAAGTAGGGTTGAGCGAACCCGAACTGTAAAGTTTGGGTTCGTACTGAACTTTAGGATTTTTGGAGCCAGGACCCGAACCCGAACATTTCAGTAAAAGTTCGGGTTCGGTGTTCGGCGATTTCTCTGTGCTTTTTGAAAGGCTGCAGAGCAGCCAATCAACAAATGTTTAACTTCCCCAGGTTCCAGTCCGGGACTTGAGGCATGCTAATGTCTAGGGATCCTATTTAATCCTGCTACTGGATCTTGGATGTGTCTCACTCTGGAGTGTCTTGTGAAGCAGAGTCCTGGTGAGGCTCTGTGTGAGTGGTCTCAGCCGGGTGGGCTGAGGGGCCACAAGGCTAGGCGATAGCCTGAACTTTGGGGGACACGGTGACGCCTGTGAAACAAGGATCACGAAGCCAGAGTCGGGAGGACTACTGGGCCACAATCTCCCAAAAGGTATTGAAGTGTCACAGCCTGGAGGTTTCTGGA